>NW_028225879.1:0-10000 GCF_052327205.1 Somniosus microcephalus
CAGAGGCATTGCGAGACAAGTTTGTGTGCGGGTTGTCGAAGGAAGGAACGCAAAAGCGACTGCTCGAAGAGAATGACCTTACACTGGATAGGGCTGTCCTTATTGCAGCATCACACGAAGCCGCAGCGAAAGGAACTGCGGAAATGCAGCTGAAGGCAGCGGTCCTCAGTGTGGATCAAATTACTTCGGGTGCAACGAAATGTTATCGTTGTGGGAAGACAACACACGACCAGAACCAATGCTGGTTTAAAAGCCAGGACTGTAGGAAATGTGGCAAACTGGGTCACATAGCCAAAGTGTGCCGGTCAGGGAAGAAGACCAACAACCAAAAAAAAAAGCCATCACAGGAAAAGTACAACAAAGTACACAAGGTGGTTGAGAAGAGTTCAGATGAACAGAATTCGGATTCAGACCCAAGCGTCCAGGGATGGATGGGCGGCGCAGACACGATGGGCTGAAGGGCCTCTTTCTGTGCTGTAAAACCCTATGAAATCTATGAAACTGGGTAGTCTGAGAATTCATAATGTGAGTAAGGAAGCTGACCTACAAACTATCTGGGTCATGCTAAAAATAGCCGGAGTCCAAGTGAGAATGGAATTGGACACTGGATTAGCCCTATCAGTCATAAATCGAAGGGATTACAACCGGCTATTCTCACATATACCCTTGAGAGATACCAAGTTCGTATTGCAGACATACACGGGGCATAAAGTATACCCCATGGGAAAGATAAGAGTCAAGGTGAGAGACAGGGGCAAAGAACACCCCGGAATGGACTTATACGTACTACCTGAGGGAGGACCACCACTTCTAGGACGGGAGTGGATCAAGAAAATAGACATGGAATGGCACTACCTCAAAGCAATAATGAGTGAGGACTCGGGGCAGACAATCAGCTCAGACTCTGAAACGGATGACGATAAGACCAGCCCAAGCATGAAAGACAAGTCTAAAATGAACTTGCTGACTAAGGTTGGTAGAACAAATGTGGGCATAAAGGCTTATGCTCCAGAGGAGAACAAAGTTTCAGAACAGAATTCCTCTGAACAACAACAACATAGCTTGACAGAGAATTCTGAGTCTGTTCAAGTTACAGACATATATATTACTGAGGAACATTGAGCTCGAACGCAAACTTATTTCAGATTACGACAGCAATTAGAACAATTGAATTGCCGCCTCGAGCAAGAGATGAAAGCAATGAAAAAGTTCTATGATACCGAATGGGAGAATCTGGAAAGACAACAGAAGCAGCTGGGGAAGAAAAGGGAGCAGGAGCACACAAACCGTCTGCACGAGGAGGCCAAACGAATCAAAGCTGATTCGGCTTCTGAAGGGGCGTGCTCCAATCCGGTGGAACAAGATGTGCCACAACTGAAGGCGCTGGTTAGCAGGTTGCAGGCAGAAAAAGCTGAGTTGGTCGACATGACTTCCGAGCTCCTACTGAAGTTGGGTGCAGCATCACCGGACGATTCATTTGTGGAAATTCGAATGATGGGGGCTGCGGATGATGGCGAAGTAGAAGCAGCAAAGGAGCCCCAGGACAAGGTTCTAAACAGCCCTGCAGCTAATGGAAAAGGGATGAGGACAGAAGAGTTAACAGTCAGCCAACTCCTCCAGGGCAAGGTTATAAACAGCCCTGTAGTTAATGGAAAAGGGATGATGGCAGAAGAGTTAACAGTCAGCCAACTCATTCATATGCTGAGGGATAAAACTCTAAAATGGGAAAAACTTAAATACGAGCCTCAATCTTCAAAGGGAAGGGAGCTCTCAAAAGTCATTGGAAGAGCTGAGGTGGCAACCCAGACTGAGAAGTCTGCAGCAGAACAGCCCTTGGATGCCAAAAGTACGCTGACGCACGGCAATGTAGAACAACAGAATACTGAAACAGCTACTTCAGTAGAGGGATTGAATAGTCCAATCAATCAATCTCCGAATGAAGTTGAAGTATTGAAATCACAAATGAGGTCATTAGTAAAAGACTTGCAGGAAGCCCAGAAAAAGCGGGATGAATCTGAACGTATGATGAAGTCTCTTCAGGACAGATGTCGGGATTTGGAACAAAAGTCGGCTAACGTCCAGCTGGGTAAGGAGGAAATAGAAGACCCTCTCGCTGGCCTAGCTCAGGACGACACCGAATATTACCATGATCTGTTGAGTGACACTGAATATTACGAGGACCTGGTCTGCCCAGCTTGTGCCGAGAACTCCCAAAGTGCCGAAATCAGGATGAATCACTTAAAGTCTAAGGAACATAGGGAGATGGTGGCGTTACAGCTGGCAGCTGACAATGGAGCCCCGAGAGTCTCCAAGAAGCAAAAAAAGGAAAAGACGAAGCAGAAGATGATAACCATCTGAACCATTATTACCTCTACCCGATCACACACGTGGTCCCCCGAACGGAGCCAAATCAGTTGGAAGGTAGGGAAATTTCCCAAGGCAATCCAACTGTTTTTTGTTTGTTTTAAAAAGTCAGCAATGCTGGTTCAGAAGTGATGGAAGTAAAGCTGTTAAGTCTAGGGAAGGACTATGGGATGAGTCCCTCTAGCAAGGTGACCCGACTACACCACGGAGGCGTGGTCCGGACCGAGTCAAGAAGATCAGAGACTGAATCTGTGAACTGTTTCCCGCAGAGACTGAATCTGTGAACTGTTTCCACAGAGACTACCTCTGTGAACTGTTGTAACATGAAGTTGGATATGTTATGATGTTATGTTAATGGGGAATAAGTATGTTGTAAGCTAAAAAGGGAGGATTGTAGTGTATGTAACTGTTCTACCTTTAAGAGAACTATTGTATGTAACCGTCCACCTTTAAGAGAACTATTTTAGGTGTGGCACTACTTTATCCTGGCTGCTGTATACTGTAATACCGACGGTGACCACACCGGTATATAAGTGCTGTGGCAGAATTTATTGGGCAGATTCGCCCTGACCTTCGAATAGTAAAGTCCTGTTTAAGTTACTCTTGTAGTCTGTGTATTACTTCGCTATACAACCCACAGACTTTACATACGCCTGCCTTTTCCAAATTCTCCAGCTCTGCCTCAACTGCTGGACGAATTGCGTATGGCACCGGTCTTGCCTTAAAAAACTTGGGAATTGCCGCATCTTCCACTTTTATTGAGGCGGTGATGCCTTTCAAGGTTCCTAGTTTCTCTTGAAACACTACTTTGGCGTTGGCCAAGATGTCTTTTAATCGTTCAGGTATGACATCATCATCATTTTTTTCCTTACTGGTCACCGTCAGTGCCTGAATGGAGTGCCAGTCTAAACGTATTTTCCTGATCCAGTCACGTCCCAACAGCGGTGGACCACCATCTTGTAGAACGTATAAATACAACTTTTGTATTTCCTTGCCGTTGTATACAACAGGCACCCTTATTTTTCCTTTGGGGTATACTTTCTGCCCCGTATATGTTTTCAAGATAATGGATGTGTCTTTTAAAGGTATATGCGGAAATAGCCGCTCGTAATCCCGTCGATTTATGATGGTCAGAGCTGATCCTGTATCTAGCTCCATTTTAACTGGGGACCCTGCTATCGTGAGGGTAACCCAAATGGTCTGGTAATCTTCTTTGGCAATTACATTTTGTAATTTGAGACAGCTTAGTCTCTTGTTTTCGGAGTCGCTATCGCTCTTTTGGTCTTCGGAGCTACTGTCCGTCATCATTTGTACCTTTCTGTACTTTTCTTTATTGATTTTTTTTTTCCTGTCCGTGGATTTTTTTTGTCCAGATCGGCATACCCGTACAATGTGTCCAATCTTTCCGCATTGCCTGCATGCTTTGTCCTTGAACCAGCAGTCCCTCTGGTCATGGGTGGATCTGCCGCAGCGATAACATCTCTCGAAACCCTGTGTCATTTCATGGGTGCCGAAGTCCTGTGTCTTTTGTTGTATCTCTGCAGCTCCTCTTGCGGCTGCTTCGTATGATACAGCCATACTGAAAGCCTTGTCCAGTGTTAAATCTTTTTCAGAAAGCAGCCTTTTCTGTGCTCCTTCACTTAGGAGACCGCAGACGAATTTGTCTCGAAGATAATCTGCTAGTCCTGCCTTGAATTGGCAGTGCTTTGATAGCTTTCTTAATTCGGTGAGGTAATCAGCGTTACTTTCATTCTTGTGTTGATTCCTCTTGAAGAATTTGAATCGTTCCGCTATCAGCAGCGGTGTTGGGTTTAAGTGCTCCTGTAGGGTATCAACAATTTCTTTAAAATTCTTGTCCTTTGGTTTGGCTGGAGTGATTAAGTTTCGTAACAGCCCGTATGTCTTTGCGCCCATTAGATTTAGAAGTACTGACGCTTTTTTTTCATTTTCTATTCCATTTGCGGTGCAATATACCTCCACTCTTTCCACATATGCGGTCCAATCCTCTATCTCGTTATCAAAAGCATCAATATTGCCAGACTTAGGCATCCTAGAAAAAAAATGGCGTTTCCCACGCTTTTCTTTCTTTCTTCAGAAAAGATATGGCGCTTCCCCGCCGCTGCTGCCGATGACAATGCTGTTTCCCGCGGGTTTCCCTTTTTATTTATTTATTTACAGGTGGAGACTCGTTCCCGCCGGACTCTCTCTCTAGGTCTGAACGCCGACCTGCTTGCAGCGCCGGCCGTCTCCCGAGTGCTCCCTCCCCGTCTGTTACTGCTTGCCTCCGCCTTCGCTGCTTGGCCTAGCTGCAGAGCCAGCCGCTGGAGCCCCAGCCCGACGCCCAGGAAGGATTATTGCAGTACCTGCCACCAGCTTGGCTAGCTGGTGAAACCACAGCTTTTTCTTGATTTTCTTCGACTTTGGACGCCAGAGGAATCGATGTCCTTGAGGTGCTGCCGAATTGCAGGTAAGTCCGTTTCCGATTCGTCGCCACTGTTGTACCCGTGTGTTAATAGAGACACTGAAGACAGGAGTTGGTTTCACAGGTGTTTACTGAACAAAGTCTGGAGGGGAACTAACTGATACAACACAATATACAGGCTTATATAGAATAGGTGAAGAATAGGTCGATCTTCCTAAGGAGTCTCCTATGAACCTACCATTGACAATGTACAGACCCAGGCTTCGACGGAGCTGTAGGAGCTGCTTTCCGTTTGCATTTATCTGTTTGTCGTAGTTCTTCCTGTGTGAATGTAAAGGGAGATCAAACTGGTTATTTCCAAATATGTAATTATTCCCCTGAGTACTGATAAAGTCTGGTTCTTCACCAGTTCTTGAGTTGAGGTCACCACAGATCAACACATTCCCATGGGCCTGGTAATGGTTAATCTCCCTCTCAATGTTGGAGAAGGTGTCCTCTTTGAAGTACGGGGATTCTATAGGGGGGATGTAGATTGCGCAAATGAAAACATTTTGCATGCTAGAAATGATGTCTTTCTTAATCTTGAGCCATAAGTGATTTTCACCCTTTTTTATAAATTCAATGTAATTCCTAAGCTCTGCTTTAAACCAAATCAGTATGCCTCCAGAGTCTCTGCCCTGGGTTACTCCTGGCAGTTTATTGGAGGGGACCACCAGCTCTGTGTACCCAGGGGGACAACCAGTGGGCCCTTCTCCTCTACACCAGGTCCAGATCTTTGATTTCACCTAGGAACTCTGGGGACCTGCTCTTTAGGCCAAGCACAGAAGAGCGTAGGCCTTGGATATTCCAGGTTGAGATGCACAAGGATTTCATGTTTAGATTGGTCTTTTACTGTGATAGGTGTGTGTGTCTTTGTCGTATTAAATGGGGGAAAAAAGAACATTTCAAGTGTCTATAAATACTGACAGTATATAGCTGCAACTCTTTCTAACAGTCATACCCCTTTGTTTTCAGGTGTGACAAAGTGAAAAGGGCTGTCATTATGCTTCCTGATCCATAAGGCAGGAGCAGATGATGCTGAGCATCTGCTTTATGTCTCTCAATGGATTGTCTCTGCCTGTATTATTGCTTACGTCCTGTGCCCATCTCACTCTGCCGGGCTGGGGTTCTTGCTGCTGTGGTGGTCCTGCTCTCCTGAGGGGCAGGAGTGGTGCAGGTCGGACATTGGTGCTGTGCTCATATGGCGTGTACGTGGGGATCCTCTCTGGTCCTGGTTGGTGTGGTGGTGGTCTCTGTATTGGTCCTGGGTTGTATCTCGCTGGTCTCTGATGGCCGGGGGGGTGTCCTTTTCCTCTTGGAGTCCGGGTGTGGACCCGGTTAAGAGCGACGTCCTTCAGGGCCTTAGCAAAGACCGGCACTAGCTCCTTGTAGAGATGGACGTGGTCTTCAAGACATTTCACATCGAGGGTGGGGTGTTGGGCCAGGTGCACGTTTTGTTTTAATTCACAGTATCGTGCCATGCTGGCATTTATCTTGTGGATTGTTCTGTGGTGAAAGTCTTTTCTCGGCAACAGTGTGGAAATAGTGGCCCAGAAATTCGGGTCGGGGGCTTCCCGCGGGTGCAAGCCCCCGACCTACACTTACCTAGCGCGCCGGCAGTTGACCTCTTGGCCTGCATGGAATTCCTCTCCGAGGCCTGTCCCAGAGGCCAGCGCGCTATGCTGGCGTGTCCCAGGGGCGTAGTTAGTGCGAAGCGTCCCCTGGGATCACGTGAGCAACAGGCAGCCAATCGGAGCAGGGAATGCTCCATTCATAAGTCTTGACAGATAGACCTGTCAAAACGTATAAATGCTGAGGCTGTAAAACTGTACTTTACCTTCAAATAAATTTTTTAAAAAATCACACTTTGTAAATAAACTATAAATGACATTAAATAACTATTTTAAACAAAAATTTAAATTTTTGAAAAGAACAATTTTATAAAAAAACGGGGCTAAAAATAAACTTACCTTGCTTTAAAGTATTTAAAAGTAAAAAACCTGTGGAAAAAATGTATTAATTTTAAATAATTGACCACTTATCTTTGAAAATGAAGCCCTTACGGCTGCTTTTTACATTTCTAAAATGTACAGACTTACCCGCACGTTAAAACCTGGAAAAAAAAAGGAAGTTCAACGCGCACACGCAGACTCCCGCGCGCACGCGTTCGACCTCTGAACCCCTTGGTTCAGAGGATCGGAAGTGCCGGTTTCCCGCACATGCGTAGTGCATGCAAGATTCCGGCACTTCCATCGGGTCCACGCGTGAGTACTCCGTCCGTACTCATGCGTTGGGACCCGAATTTCTGGGCCAGTGATTCTAGTGTTTGGGAAGGCGGTGCTTGCCTTCTCAATCACTGTTCGGAGCGGCGTTTCCACCCTCTCCTGCTGGGTCCTTAGGTCATTTGTGCTGGTGTGTATTATGATGTGTTGAGAGGAGCCTAATTGGGTTGTGGTCAACAATTCCAGGGCTTTGTCTGAAGTTGGGCACCAGTGCTTGGCTACTTTATGTTTAGGGAATAGCTTTTTCTCCAGGAGGTATTTCCCATTTGAGTCTATGAGTATTGCAGTGTCAGCCTTGTTGGTGTTTACTGGCTGGTGGCTCTAGCCTGGACTCACAGGTTGTGTGTTGGACTGGGGGGGTCGTGTCTGGTGTGCGCGCTCCTCTTGTGAGCGGCTCGGCTGTGGTTCCAAAGTGGGGGGGGCAGACTGGGCTTCAGTGTGCTGGTCGGTCTGTGTGGCACTCCCTGTATTGTGGGTCTGCTGCTGTTGCTCTGTGGAAAAGTGCTGCTGCCCAGTAGGGCTCTGCGCTGTCTTGTCTCTGGCCTCTGGCTGCTGGGCCAATGCCGCTATCTCTCCCCTGTAACTCTCCCTGTCTTTCTGCAGCTCTTCCACCTGCTTCCCAAGTAAATTCAGCTCTCTCCTGTATCTCTCCCTCTCTTGCTTTTGTTCTTGATTCACTGCTGAAATGCTGCTTTCTTGATCGCTTTTCAGTTGAAGGACATCCTCTATAAGTTTAACCAGCTCTGTCTCCAGCTGGGTGAACTTCTCCTTTAGTTGTACCGGGCTGTGGGGCCCCAGGGTGTGTGCCTGGTCAGAACTGGAGGGCTCACTCACTTCCTGGCTAGGCTGCTTTACTCCTGGTGAGCTGGAAGTGGTAGGGGGAGTGTGTGTGGCTTTCTCCCTGGTAGTTACTCTGGGGCTGGTCAATTGTACCATGGGGCTGTGGGGCCCCAGGGTGTGTGCCTGGTCAGAACTGTGGGGCTCGCTCACCTCCTGGCTAGGCTGATTTACTCCTGGTGAGCTGCAAGTGGTAGGGGGTGTGTGTGTGGCTTTTTCCCTGGTAGCTACCCTGGGGCTGGTCCTTCCCCTCTCTACTAATCCTCTCAGTGTCTAGAAGGCCATTTCAAAGTCTTTGAGGTTGCCTTGCACCATTATTGTCCCGTTTCTGTACATGTTGACAGTTGTCGTTTCACTATCAGGGTCCTCTGATTCCCTTATTTTCAGTTTGGACCCATTAGTGGTTTTTTCATGCTGAACACGGCGATAGTGTGTGGTGATTGCTTTTTCCCAAGCCGCTGACTGACCTGAGTAAAAAATAAGATTACTCATAATCCCATTTTTGTACCAGTCGGCAAAAAGAGTTTCTGGCTTCGCTCTCAACTGCTGTTGCTTGAACGATTTTCTTGCATTTTTTCTCTCACACACACTCTCACACTCACACTCTCACACACTCACACACTCTCTCACACACACTCTCACACACATACACTCTCACACTCACACTCACACACTCACACACACTCTCACACTCACACTCTCACACACTCACACACTCTCTCACACACACTCTCACACTCACACACACTCTCACACTCACACTCTCACACACTCACACACTCTCTCACACACACTCTCACACACATACACTCTCACACTCACACTCACACACTCACACACACTCTCACACTCACACTCTCACACACTCACACACTCTCTCACACACACTCTCACACACATACACTCTCACACTCACACTCTCACACACTCACACACTCTCTCACACACACTCTCACACACATACACTCTCACACTCACACTCTCACACACTCACACACTCTCTCACACACACTCTCACACACACACACTCTCACACTCACACTCTCACACACTCACACACTCTCTCACACACACTCTCACACACATACACTCTCACACTCACACTCACACACTCACACACACTCTCACACTCACACACACTCACACTCTCACACTCTCACACTCTCACACACTCACACACTCTCTCACTCTCACACTCTCACACTCTCACACTCTCACACTCTCACACTCACACACTCACACTCTCACACACTCACACTTTCACACTCTCACACTCTCACACTCACACTCTCACACACTCACACTCTCACACTCTCACACTCTCACACTCTCACACTCTCACACTCACACACTCACACTCTCACACTCTCACACTCTCACACTCTCACACTCACACACTCACACTCTCACACACTCACACTTTCTTACACACACTCTCACACTCACACTCTCAGACACTCACACTCTCACACACTCACACTCTCTCACACACTCTCACACACACTCTCACACACTCTCTCACACACACACACTCTCTCACACTCACTCTCACACACACACACTTTCACACACTCTCTCACACACTCTCTCACACTCACACTCTCACACACTCTCACACTCTCACACACTCACACACTCTCTCACACACACTCTCACACTCACACTCTCACACACTCTCACACTCTCACACACTCACACACTCTCTCACACACACTCTCACACACACTCTCACACACTCTCTCACACACACACACTCTCTCACACTCACTCTCACACACACACACTTTCACACTCTCTCACACACACTCTCACACACTCACAGACTCTCTCGCACACACTCTCACACACTCTCTCACACACACTCTCTCACACACTCTCTCACACACACTCTCACACACACTCTCACACACTCTCGCACACTCTCTCACACACACTCTCTCACACACACTCTCTCACTCTCACACACACTCTCACACACACTCTCTCACACACACTCTCACACACACTCTCACACACACTCTTTCACACACTCTCACACACACTCTCACACACACTC
>NW_028225879.1:15000-127209 GCF_052327205.1 Somniosus microcephalus
ACTCACACACACTCTCACACACACTCACACACACTCTCTCTCACACACACTCTCTCACACACACTCTCTCTCACACACTCACATACACACACACTCATACCCACCCACTCTCACATGCACTCGCACACTCTCTCTCACACATACTCTCTCACACACACTCGCACACACTCTCTCACACACACTCTGACGTAAGAATACTACTAGGCACTTGGTCAGAGTATTAAACGAGGCTTTAATTGACTGTTTCACAACATGGAAGTCTAGTTCTCCTTCACTTTTTCCTGTTTACAAAATGTCCCTGAGCAAGTTGGGCCTGTGCCCGAGTATTTATACTCTCCCTGGACAGCACCACCAGCAGGCCGCCCAGTATATTTCATGTCATTTCTACATGAATGGCCCGATTTATGTCATTCTTCCTGCCTGAAAGATTGGAAGTCCGGCGGCTTCTTTCTACCGAATTAGTCGGACTAAGAATAGATTCAGTCGATGGCCGGATGGCACGTCTCCTCGGACCGTGTTTTGGTCCCTGGGTCGCTTAGTTTGTACCAGCGGGCTGGTAGAGTCCATGTCGCTTTGATCGACCTGAGGGGGACTGGGGAGATCATGGCTCTGGGTGTGTTTGGATATCTGTTGGTGGCTGGAAGGCACGTCTCCTTGGACCGTGTTTTGGTCCCTGGGTCGCTTAGTTCATACCAGCGGGCTGGCAGAGTCCGTGACGCCCTGATCGACCTGAGGGGGACTGGGGAGATTGTGGCTCCGGGTGCGGGCCCCCATAGGCGCAGAGCTGGCTTCACCCTGCCCAGTAGTCAGTGACTGACCGGCGTCCTGGCTTTGGGTGGCCATCCCGCGGGGAGCGCTTTGTTCCCCGGGTTGATCCGGTGGAATAACTGGCAGATCCCATGACGTCCCGGGTAGGGCGTCATCCTCAGAGGAGCGCAGGGTATCGGCTTCATTGATACGGGTCCCACCATCGATTGGGTCCGTGGGACCGGTTGGGCAGGGAGCCAGATCCTGGAGTGACACTGTGGATTCCCGGCCATCAGGGTACCTCACGTATGCATACGTGGGATTGACATCTGTCAGTTCCACTTCGCCGACGAGGGGATCACTCTTAGAGGATCAGACGAATCTTCGGAGCAGCACGGGGCCAGGAGCTGCCAACCATGATGGTAGGGACGTCCCATGAGTGAAGCGATGCTGGAACCCGAAGAATCGTTCATGAGGAGTAGCGTTGGTGGATGTAGAAAGAAGAGACCTGATGGAATGCAATGCGTCAGGGAGCATAGTTTCCCACTGCTGGTCTGATAGGTTGTGTGACCTCAGTGCAAGACGAACAGCGTTCCAAATGATAGCATTGTATCTCTCAACCTGTCCATTTCCAATAGGATGATACGGTGTCGTTCTACTTGTGGCGATTCCCCGTTGGGAAAGATAACTTTTGAGTTCGCTTGACATGAGGGAGGGACCCCGAGCAGAGTGGATGAAATTGGCCATACCGCAAAGGGAAAAGACCTGATCGAGGCATTTGATCACTGTGGAAGTAAGCATATTGGGACAGGGGAAAGCAAAGGGAAAGCGTAAATATTCGTCCACCATAGTAAACAAGTAGGTGTTTCGCGTTGAGGAAGGCAATGGCCCCTTAAAGTCAATGCTGAGTTGCTGCATAGGCTGTGTAGCATGTATGAGCGAGCCATCCGACGGATGGAAGACTCACGGTTTTAATTCCGCGCAAATTCTACAAGTGGAGCATGTTCTTCTCACGTCTTCCGTAGAAAATGGGAGATTTTTAGATCGCACAAAGTGTAACATACGGGTAACGCCATGATGGCATAAGTCAGTATGAAGATCCGCAAGAGTCGAAATTGACATAGAAGAGCAGAATGCCCGCGTGAGGGTATCCAGGGCCACATTCTCTTTGCCGGGTCGATAATGTATGGTGTAGCCAAAGGCAGCCAATTCCATCCTCCAGAGTTGTATTTTGTTATTCTTGATCTTAGTGCGTTTTCGGTTATCCAGCATAAAGGCCACGGAGCGCTGATCGGTTATAAGTATGAAATGGCGACGAGCGAGAAAATGACTCCATTTACGTACTGCCTCAATGATAGCCATAGCCTCCTTCTCGACAGGAGGAGGATGGAGCTCGCTACCCTGCAAAGTTCTGGACAGAAATGCAACGGGTCAACCACCTTGATTCAAGGTAGCAGAGATTGCCACATCCGATGCATCACACTCGACCATGAAATGGAGATTTTCATCGATGGAATGAAGCGTGGCTTTTTCCAGTTGTCGCTTGAGGAGGTTGAAAGCTGAAATAGCCGTTGCCTCCAGTGGAAATGACTTTGCGTAAAGCAGGGGCTGGATCTTGTCGGAGAAGTGGGGTATCCATTTTGCGTAATAGGCGAACATGCCGAGTGCCCGAAGAAGAGAGCCGAGATTCGTAGGAGAAGGGAGCTCCTGAAGCGGACAAAGTTGCTCCGGATCCAGTTTGATGACACCATTGCCCACCCAGTAGCCAAGGATGTTGACTGATGGTACTGATTTCACAGATTTGGACTCATTTAAGGTTAAGTTGCGACGATGGAGAACGTCAAGAAATTTCTGGAGGTTGGCATCATGCTCCTTTGGGTCATGACCAGCAATGGTGATATTATCCAGATATGGAAACGTGTCTGTTAAGTTCTCCTGTTTGACTAGGCTATCCATTGCCCATTGGAAGATGGCCACCCCATTGGTGACCCCAAACGGAAGGCGACAAAACTGGTAAAGCCGACCATTGGCCTCAAAGGCCGTATACTTTTTGTCAGAGTCCTTTAACGGTACTTGATGGTATGCGCTCTTTAAGTCAAAAGTTGAAAATACCTTGTAGTTGGCAAGGTTATTGACCATGTCATCGATGCGTGGTAGTGGGTAGGTATCCAGGTCGGTATACTGGTTAATAGTTTGCGAGTAATCGATGCAAAGATGTTTCTTGTGTTGCTTCAGAGGATTTTTAACAATGACAACTTGAGCCCGCCAGGAAGATGAACATGGCTCAATGATACCGTCAGCTAGAAGGCAAGAGATCTCTGCCTCGATAAAGGATAGATCATCTTGGCTGAAACGTCGTGATTTAGTGACTATGGGCTTCCATCGGGGGGAAAGATTGGCAAACAAGGAGGGCTCATCGAGCAAAGCCGCCAAAAGCGCACAAAACGGTACTTTGGAAATAGTAAGCTCCGGTTTTGACCCTCCAAACTCAAAAGTGAGTCTTTTGTGTTGTTTCTGGAAATCCTGTCCCAGGAGCACATCACTGCATAGGTTTTTGAGCACCCTGAGCCGGTGGAGGAATAAGTGCAGCCATTGAGAATAAGGTCGACAAGACAAAAGCCAGAAGAGTTGGTGGTCAGTGTCGTCAGAGCCATTGCAAGTTCCCTGTCCGAGGGGTAAATACGCAGTTTTAACTTACTGACAGCCTGCTCACTGATGAAGCTGTCAGAGCTGCATGAGTCGATTCGTGCACTCAAAATGTGTCCATTTACCAAAACCTTTGTGGCTGCATGGGACAGACTTTGGGAAAAAACAGCTGTGATGGGAGGAGGAGTAGTTTTACCCTTGACAGTTGTAACCTTAGTAGTGGCTCTTGGGGGAGGAGCAGTTTTATAGATAGTAGCTGTAACCTTAGTAGTGGCTCTTGGGGGAGGAGCAGTTTTATAGATAGCATTGCAAAACTAACAAGGGCTCTTAACCGGTATACCTTAGAAAAGTGACCTTTCTTACTAACAGAAGCTCTTGACTGGCATACCTTAGAAAAGTGATCTTTCTTACTGCAATGACTGCAGGTTGCGTTACGAGCAGGACAACATTTCCTATAGTGGAATGCACCTCCACAGAAGAAACACTTCCTTCCAGATTGCCAAGATGCCGCTAGGGCAGGGTCGTCATCAGCGAGGGCTTCTAGGGTAGGGTCGTCATCGGCTAGGATAGAGTAGTCATCAGTGAGGGCTTCCGCCCGAGGCCCATTGGAGGAGCCACCAAAAGTGATAGCAGCAGTCCGTGCACGTGGTAAAAGATAGGCATCTGCATGTTTTTTGCTAAGTCCAGAGAACATGCCTGGTCATAGGAAGCTGCATTTTTTTTTGCTAAGTCCAGAGAACATGCCTGGTCATAGGTTGCTTGTAACTTGAGGGTTTTATTCTCCAACAGACGCTGGTGTATGAAAGGAGACGCAATTCCGTTAATAAAGGAATCACAAATTAACTCCTCCTAGTACTGCTCAGCGGAGGCAGCTTTGAGATTACAATCCTTGCTGAGCCTGTGAATCTTTTGAAGGAATTCATCAAGTGATACCCTGGGTTGTTATTGCGTTGTGGCCAGTAGATGCTGAGCAAAAATTTCGTTTGGGGCCTTAACATATAGTTGCTGTAGTATTTGGATAGCAGAGTCATAGTCTACACAGTCTTCAATATAGTCAAAAACATGAGGGGATACATAATTGGCAAGTATCTCTAACTTATCAGGAACATTCTCACCACACACCCTGAGGAAGCTGCTGAAGCTACGATACCAGTGTTTCCATACCTTAGCCATTGTAGGTGAATTCAGGTCCAGGTCAAGATGGGCGGGTCGGCGTAGTTTCTCCATGATGGATTGATTACTACCTTTGGTTCCCTTCTACCATTTGAGTCATAGCCGTCTGTTCCCTAAACCACTCAGAGTGTGGAACAACAAACAGTCGATTAAATTGATGTAAGAAAACTACTGGGCACTTGGTCAGAGTATTAAACAAGGCTTTAATCGACTGTTTCACAACATGGAAGTCTAGTTATCCTTCACTAGTTCCTGTTTACAAAATGTCCCTGAGCAAGCTGGGCCCGTGCCCGAGTATTTATACTCTCCCTGGACAGCGCCACCAGCAGGCCACCCAGTATATTTCATAAGTCATTTCTACATGAATGGCATGATTTATGTCACACTCACACTCACACACTCTCTCACACACAGTCTCTCACACATACTCTTGTTATGTATTGTGTGTTCTCCTCCCACCTGTGGTGGCGCTGTCACAGGAGATAAATGGTTGGGTGTTCTCTGTTAAGTTTAGCTCTCTTTGTTCGGAACTTGCCAGAACTTCCTTTCCTTCCAATAAAGCACTTCATGTTTAAATCTCTGAGTTCTGAGTCCTAAATTGTGTCTAGGTAGAAAGGTACCAACACAACAAGTGGCAACAAGGAGCGGATGAATCTGTGTACGTTACGGGTGCAGTGAGTAAACAGAAATTTTAATTTGAAACGTGAGATGGCTACTATATTAGGAAACATTGGTGATTTTGATGAAAATGTGGAGCAATGGAGCGCATATACGGAACGTTTTGACTATTTTGTATTGGCGAATGCGGTGGCAAATGAAAAGGTTGTGCCTACCTTTTTGAGTGTAATCGGGCCGAAGACATTCAATTTACTTCACAGCCTTGTGCAGCCAGATAAGCCAGGAACTAAAACATATAAGCAACTAGTGGAAATTCTTGGAGCACATTTTTCACCAAAACCTCTGGTTATTGCTGAGAGATTTAGATTTCACAAACGGAATCAAGAGGAGGGGGAATCAGTGACGATGTTTATTGCTGCTTTAAAAAGGTTATCAGAACACTGCGAGTTCAAGGAGGTGTTGAAGGACACCATTAGAGACAGACTCGTGTGTGGTCTGCAAAATGCAGCCACACAGAAGCGCCTTCTTACTGAGGACAACCTTACTATTGAAAAGGCCATTGAAGTTAGTGTATCCATGGAGATGGTGGAAAAGCAGGCTCACCAGTTGAGTTCAACAGGGAGAGTTCACAAGGTGTCATCTGAGCCTAAAGGTGTGCGGAACGGCACATGTTACCATTGTGGGAAAACGGGCCATCACGCTAATGACTGCTGGTGTACAGAGCTGGAATGCCGAAATTGTGGCAAAAAGGGTCACATTGAACGTGCCTGTAGAGGTAATAAAAGAACAGACAGAGCTGGGAAGCATGGAAGCAAAATGTCTGTATTTGGACAAAAGAGTGTTCATTCAGTGCAGTATGATGGAACAAGCAAAACAGAGGGGAGCGACACCTCTGAGGAGGAAGAGGTGCACATACTGACGGTTGCAGGTGATTCAAATGGCTACTGGGTGTCACCACTGGTGGAGGGACAATCAGTGCGGATGGAGGTGGACACAGGCGCGGCTGTGTCCCTTGTTTCAGACACTGTCTACAACAAAATGCTAAAGCATCTTACCCTTCAGCCAACAAACATTGTGCTAAAGACGTATACCGGCGAACCTGTGGCCATGAGAGGCGTCATTGAGGTGACAGTTAAATTGAATGGACAGACTGCAAAACTGCCACTATATGTGGTAAAGGGAAATTACCCATCGCTACTGGGACGTGCGTGGCTGGAGAAAATCACGCTGGACTGGCCTGCAGTCTGCATGATGTCAAAAGGGGAGTCAGGTCTGACTGCAGTGTTAAACAAACATGCAGAACTCTTCAATGGGGAACTTGGGAGCATGAAAAAGATCAGCGTGAGACTGGACATTAAACCTGACAGCAAGCCGAAGTTTCACAAAGCCCGACCTGTACCCTATGCAATTAGGCCAAAAGTTGAGGCTAACTTGGAGGCCTTAGTCGAGAATGGAGTCCTGGTGCCTGTGAGCGTGAGCAAATGGGCCACACCCATTGTTCCTGTCCTGAAAAAGGATGGATCTGTTCGAATCTGCAGGGATTTTAAAGTGACTATTAATTCGGTGCTGTCTGCGGAACAGTACCCTCTTCCCCTCATTGATGATCTTTTTATGGGCCTGGCCGGAGGGCAAAAGGTCAGCAAAATAGACTTATGCCAGGCTTATCTACAAATGCATGTCGATGACAAATCAAAGGAGCTGCTGACAATTGTGACACACAAGGGGCTATACAGGTACTGCCGCCTTCCGTTTGGAATTACATCGGCCCCTGCTCTATTCCAAAGGACAATGGATCAGATTTTGAGTGGACTGCCAGGAGTCCAGTATTACCTGGACGATATCCTTGTCACTGGGACAAATGAGGAGGATCATCTTCTGAACTTGGATGCGATACTACAACGACTGAAAGAGTATGGACTCAGAGTTCGTAAAGACAAATGTGAATTCTTTCAGTCTTCAGTTGAGTACCTGGGGCATGTGATTGACGCTACTGGCCTGCATAAGGCGCCGTCAAAGGTCAAGGCGATCGTGGAGGCCCCAGCACCCCAGAATGTGAGCCAGTTACGTTCATTTCTGGGACTACTTAACTACTATGGGAAGTTTATTCCAGACTTAGCAACATTGCTGAAGCCGTTACATCAGTTGCTATGTCAAGGCAAAACATAGAAATGGACTGAACCGTGCAACGAAGCTTTCGCCCAAGCAAAGAAAGCATTGCTGAAATCGGAGGTCCTGACACACCTTGACCCAAAGCTACCCGTGCAGCTAGCATGTGATGCATCACCGTATGGTGTGGGAGCAGTCATATCCTACATCATGCCTTCGGGTGAAGAGAAACCTATCGCCTTCGCATCACGCACCTTGAACAAGGCCGAGAGTAACTATGCGCAGATGGAGCGCGAGGCCTTGGGAATCGTTTTTGGAATTCGAAAATTTCATCAGTACCTGTTTGGGAGAAGGTTCACACTCCTGACGGACCACCGTCCATTGACTTCAATCTTCGGGCCCCACACTGGAATTCTGTCTCTCGCTGCAAGCAGGATGCAAAGTGATGTGCCTCAATAAACCCGAGACTCAATGTTAACTGAACAAAGCAAGGCTTTTATTAACTTAGAAGGTAACACACAGTGGAGAAGTGTCTCCCATCCAGATGTCAGCTGTACTGGATGTGAGACACGCTGGGCCTGCTTAAGCAGGGGCCAGGTATGGGCGGAGCCCTACACACAATAAAATACAGGTGAGGAAATGGAACTGAGGTAAGGGAAATGAAACTGAAACTAAACCACAGTCACAGGCACAATCACACACAGAGAATACAGATGAGTGATGAATGGCATATTTCATCACACAAAGGTGGGCTTTACTGTTGTCAGGACACACATACGACATCAAATATCGCAAATCAGACTTGCACGGCAACGCAGACGGTCTCTCGAGGCTACCCTTGCCTGTTACTCCCCCAGGGCCTCATCAGATAGACATCTTCTACTTTAGACAAGTGGAGGGAGCACCTGTCACTGCAGTTCAGGTGCGAAGGTACACCCGCAACGATCCAGTCCTGTCTGAGGTAATGGACGATGTCATTCGAGGGAGAGCTATAGGAGATTCTCCTAGTTTGAAACCTTACGTTTCAAAAAGAAATGTGCTCTCCATCCAGGCAGGTTGTCTTCTTTGGGGATGCCGTGTCATCATTCCGCCACCTCTGAGGGAACCTATACTGCAACAACTTCATACAGGCCACAGTGGGATGGTTCGGATGAAGGAAATGGCAAGAAGCTACTTCTGGTGGCCAGGTCTCGATGGGAATATTGAGGAGAAAGCCAAAACATGTTCCCCATGTCAAAGGGTCCGGAATGTTCCACAGCTGGCAACCCTACACCCCTGGGATTGGCCTGCAGAAGTGTGGCAGCGAGTACATGTGGACTTCGCCGGTCCTTTTGAAGAGAAGATGTTTATGGTGGTTGTAGACGCTCATAGCAAGTGGCCGGAGGTCGCTGTGATGAGGTCTACCACGGCAGAGAAAACAATTGAGAAACTTGGTGAGATGTTCAGCCGTTATGGCTCACCGGAACAACTCGTAAGTGACAACGGTCCACAATTTGTATCACAGGAGTTTGCAACCTTCCTGCATGTGAATGGTGTCCAACACATCAGGTCTGCGCCCTATCATCCCTCTACTAACGGCCTGGCAGAAAGGTTCGTGCAAACTTTGAAGCACGCCTTGAAGGCATCGCAAGGTCAGGGCTCAATCCACCAACGTCTGAACAGCTTCCTGTTGTCCTACAGGAACGAGCCGCATGCCACAACCAAAACTTCCCCCGCTTCGCTCATGATGAAGAGGCAGTTGCGGACAAGTTTTGACTTACTCAAACCTCCAAGGGCAGAGCAGGTTGTCCATCGTCAACAACAAGCTCAAGTTGAAAAGAGAGAGAAAAGAGCCAAGGAGAGACGGTTTCACCCTGGAGAGCATGTCCTAGCTCGAAACTACAACACTGGACCGAAATGGGTTCCTGCTACGGTGATCGCGCAGACGGGCCCTGTGTCTTACACGGTTGAGACTGCTGAGGACGTCGTCTGGAGAAGACACACAGATCAACTGTTGCTAGGAGCAGAGACAGCCACAGAGGCTCCAACGGCTGCTTGGCCTGAACTGTTTCCAGATGATACCGCAAACCAGCATCCTTTGCCACAGTGCTCTTCTCCAATACAGGAAGTCAAAGAGACTGTTCCACCTGTGCAAACTCCTGACTTTCGACTGACACAGGCACCTTCTCCATCCAGGCCTGTGTCAATGCCTACTGCTGTGGAAGCCAGCGATGACCGCCGGTATCCTGTCAGAGAGCGGCGGCCTCCAAGACGCTTGGATCTGTAGGCTTAGTGACTTACCCACAAGACTGGGGCAGAATAAAGCCCAGGGTAAAGTCAGGGGTTGAGGCAGTCTACCTCTACCCTAGGTTCGTTGAGTGCATTGAAAGTAACATACCTGTTGAGGAATAATGTGGACCTTCCAATTAACTCGCACACACTCTCTCACACACACACACACACTCTCCCAAACACATACACACACTCACACACTCACACACACACTCAGACACACTCTCTCACACACACACTCACACACTCTCTCACTCACACACTCGCACACACTCTCACACACACCCACACACACTCACACTCACACACTCTCTCACACACACACTCACACGCACATACTCTCTCACACACGAACTCGCACACACTCTCTCACACACACCCACACTCACACACTCTCTCACACACACCCACACACACTCACACTCACACACTCTCTCACACACACACTCACACGCACACACTCTCTCACACACGAACTCGCACACACTCACACGCACACACTCTCTCACACACGAACTCGCACACACTCACACGCACACACTCTCTCACACACGAACTCGCACACACTCACACCCACACACTCTCTCACACACACACTCGTACACACTCTCTCACACACACCCACACACACTCACACTCACACACTCTCTCACACACGAACTCGCACACACTCTCTCACACACACACACACACACACTCACAGTTTTAGCTTCTTTTAGTGCCCTTGCACCCAAAATTCACTGGGTGCGCCCCAAGAGGGAGGCAGGGCGCTACTGGAAATTCGTGGGAGACGTTAGCGGTGTCGCGCCTGGGCGTTAGTTGCTTTGCCCTCTTAGGGCGCTAACGGGAGGCGCAAATCAACCGAATTTTCCCCCATAGAATGATACAGCACAGAAGGAGGCCATCGAGCCTGTGCCGGCTCTTTGAAAGAGCGATCCAATTAGTCCCACTCCCCCTGTCTTTTCCCCATAGCCCTGCAAATTTCTCCCCTTCAAGCATTTATGCAACTCCCTTTTGAAAGTTACTGTTGAATCTGCTTCCACCCCCCTTTCAGGTAGCTCATTCCAGATCACAACAACTCGCTGAGTTTAAACATTTCTCTTCATCTCTCCCCTGGCTTTTTTGCCAATTATCTTAAATCTGTGTTCTCTTGTTACTGACATTTTGTGAAATTTAGTTCTCAATACTTAAAAACTGGGTACCGTTTCAAATTAATGTAATAGTCATAAAAATAAAGAGCTTACACTGAATGATGGCCCATGCCAGGAATATACATATCATAAAAATATTGCAATAGTGTCCACTTATATTATATTTGTTTATATCTCTTAAAGTAATTGGCATATTATAAGTATAATATAATTGTTGTTAGTACTTTATAACTATTGTTGATTTGTTCAAATCCTAAAATATCTCTCATTCTGAATATTTCCTATAGCTGAATGTGGTAACTGTGGCTCAGTGGGTAGCACTCTTGCCTCTGCGTCAGAAAGTTGTGTGTTCAAATCTCACTCCAGCACAAACAATTCTCGGCTGACACGCCCAGTGCAGTACTGAGGGAGCATGGCACTGTCGCAGGGTCAGTACTGAGGGAGTGCGGCACTGTCGGAGGGGCAGTACTGAGGGAGTGCGGCACTGTCGGAGGGGCAGTACTGAGGGAGGGCTGCACTGTCGGAGGGTCAGTACTGAGGGAGTGCGGCACTGTCGGAGGGGCAGTACTGAGGGAGGGCTGCACTGTCGGAGGGTCAGTACTGAGGGAGCGCGGCACTGTCAGATGGTCAGGACTGAGGGAGGGCTGCACTGTCGGAGGGGCAGTACTGAGGGAGCACGGCACTGTCAGAGGAGCAGCACTGAGGGAGAACGGCACTGTCGGACGGTCAGTACTGAGGGAGCACTGCACCGTCTCAGGGGCAGTACTGAGGGAGCGCTGCACTGTCGGAGGGCCAGCACTGAGGGAGCGCTGCACTGTCTGAGGGTCAGTACTGAGGGAGCACGGCACTGTCAGAGGGTCAGTACTGAGGGAGGGCTGCACTGTCTGAGGGTCAGTACTGAGGGAGCACGGCACTGTCAGAGGGTCAGTACTGAGGGAGGGCTGCACTGTCGGAGGGGCAGTACTGAGGGAGCACTGCACTGTCAGAGGGTCAGTCCTGAGGGAGGGCTGCACTGTCGGAGGGTCAGTACTGAGGGAGCACTGCACTGTCGAAGGGTCAGTACTGAGGGAGCACGGCACTGTCGGAGGGGCAGTGCTGAGGGAGCACGGCACTGTCTGAGGGTCAGTACTGAGGGAGGGCTGCACTGTCGGAGGGGCAGTACTGAGGGAGCACGGCACTGTCGGAGGGGCAGTACTGAGGGAGCGCTGCACTGTCGGAGGGACAGTACTGAGGGAGCATGGCACTGTCTGACGGTCAGTACTGAGGGAGCAAGGCACTGTCTGCGGGTCAGTACTGAGGGAGTGCGGCACTGTCAGTGGGGCAGTACTGAGGGAGCATGGCACTGTCGGAGGGGGAGTACTGAGGGAGCGCGGCACTGTCAGAGGGGCAGTACTGAGGGAGCACGGCATTGTCGGAGGGTTAGTACTGAGGGAGTGCTGCACTGTCGGAGGGTCAGTACTGAGGGAGCGCTGCACTGTCGGAGGGGCAGTACTGAGGGAGCACGGCACTGTCAGAGGGGCAGTACTGAGGGAGTGCTGCACTGTCGGGGCAGTACTGAGGGAGGGCTGCACTGTCGGAGGGGCAGTACTGAGGGAGCACGGCACTGTCAGAGGGGCAATACTGAGGGAGCACGGCACTGTCGGACGGTCAGTACTGAGGGAGGGTTGCACTGTTGGAGGGGCAGTACTGAGGGAGCGCTGCACTGTCAGAGGGTCAGTACTGAGGGAGGGTTGCACTGTCGGAGGGTCAGTACTGAGGGAGCGCTGCACTGTCGGAGGGTCAGTACTGAGGGAGCACGGCACTGTCTGAGGGTCAGTACTGAGGGAGGGCTGCACTGTCGGAGGGGCAGTACTGAGGGATCACGGCATTGTCGGAGGGGCAATACTGAGGGAGCACGGCACTGTCGGAGGGGCAGTACTGAGGGACCACTGCACTGTCGGAGGGGTAGTACTGAGGGAGAGCGGCACTGTCAGTGTGGCAGCACTGAGGGAGCACGGCACTGTCAGAGTGGCAGTACTGAGGGAGGGCTGCACTGTCGGAGGGGCAGTACTGAGGGAGCGCTGCACTGTCGGAGGGGCAGTACTGAGGGAGCACTGCACTGTCGGAGGGGTAGTACTGAGGGAGCGCGGCACTTTCGGAGGGTCAGTACTGAGGGAGGGCTGCACTGTCGGAGGGGCAGTACTGAGGGAGCACGGCAATGTCAGAGGGGCAGTACTGAGGGAGTGCTGCACTGTCGGAGGGTCAGTACTGAGGGAGCACGGCATTGTCAGAGGGTCAGTACTGAGGGAGCGCTGCACTGTCGGAGGGTCAGTACTGAGGGAGGGCTGCACGGTCGGAGGGGCAGTACTGAGGGAGCGCGGCACTGTCGGAGGGGCAGTACTGAGGGAGCGCCGCACTGTCGGAGGGGCAGTACTGAGGGAGCATGGCACTGTCGGAGGGGCAGTACTGAGGGATCACGGCACTGTCGGAGGGGCAATACTGAGGGAGCACGGCACTGTCGGAGGGGCAGTACTGAGGGACCACTGCACTGTCGGAGGGGTAGTACTGAGGGAGAGCGGCACTGTCAGTGTGGCAGCACTGAGGGAGGGCTGCACTGTCGGAGGGGCAGTACTGAGGGAGCGCGGCACTGTCGGAGGGGCAGTACTGAGGGAGGGCTGCACTGTCGGAGGGGCAGTACTGAGGGAGCGCGGCACTCTCGGAGGGGCAGTACTGAGGGAGCGCTGCACTGTCGGAGGGGCAGTACTGAGGGAGCACTGCACTGTCGGAGGGGTAGTACTGAGGGAGCGCGGCACTTTCGGAGGGTCAGTACTGAGGGAGGGCTGCACTGTCGGAGGGGCAGTACTGAGGGAGCACGGCACTGTCAGAGGGGCAGTACTGAGGGAGTGCTGCACTGTCGGAGGGGCAGTACTGAGGGAGCACGGCATTGTCAGAGGGTCAGTACTGAGGGAGCGCTGCACTGTCGGAGGGTCAGTACTGAGGGAGGGCTGCACTGTCGGAGGGGCAGTACTGAGGGAGCGCGGCACTGTCGGAGGGGCAGTACTGAGGGAGCACTGCACTGTCGGAGGGGTAGTACTGAGGGAGCGCGGCACTGTCGGAGGGTCAGTACTGAGGGAGGGCTGCACTGTTGGAGGGGCAATACTGAGGGAGCACGGCACTGTCAGAGGGGCAGTACTGAGGGAGCACGGCACTGTCGGAGGGTCAGTACTGAGGGAGCGCTGCACTGTCGGAGGGTCAGTACTGAGGGAGTGCGGCACTGTCGGAGGGGCAGTACTGAGGGAGGGCTGCACTGTCGGAGGGTCAATACTGAGGAAGCGCTGCACTGTCGGAGGGTCAGTACTGAGGGAGGGCTGCACTGTCGGATGGGCAGTACTGAGGGAGCACGGCACTGTCAGAGGAGCAGCACTGAGGGAGTATGGCACTGTCGGACGGTCAGTACTGAGGGAGCACTGCACCGTCTCAGGGGCAGTACTGAGGGAGCGCTGCACTGTCGCAGGGGCAGTACTGAGGGAGCACGGCACTGTCGGAGGGGCAGTACTGAGGGAGCGCTGCACTGTCGGAGGGGCAGTACTGAGGGTGCACGGCACTGTCTGATGGTCAGTACTGAGGGAGCACGGCACTGTCTGCGGGTCAGTACTGAGGGAGTGCGGCACTGTCTGTGGGGCAGTACTGAGGGAGCATGGCAGTGTCGGAGGGTCAGTACTGAGGGAGCGCAGCACTTTCAGAGGGGCAGTACTGAGGGAGCACGGCACTGTCGCAGGGGCAGTACTGAGGGAGGACGGCACTGTCAGAGGGGCAGTACTGAGGGAGCACGGCATTGTCGGAGGGTTAGTACTGAGGGAGTGCTGCACTGTCGGAGGGTCAGTACAGAGGGAGCACGGCACTGTCAGAGGGTCAGTACTGAGGGAGCGCTGCACTGTCGGAGGGTCAGTACTGAGGGAGGGCTGCACTGTCGGAGGGGCAGTACTGAGGGAGCACGGCACTGTCAGAGGGGCAGTACTGAGGGAGCGCTGCACTGTCGGAGGGGCAGTACTGAGGGAGGGCTGCACTGTCGGAGGGGCAGTACTGAGGGAGCTCGGCACTGTCAGAGGGGCAGTACTGAGGGAGCACGGCACTGTCGGACGGTCAGTACTGAGGGAGGGCTGCACTGTTGGAGGGGCAGTACTGAGGGAGCGCTGCACTGTCAGAGGGTCAGTACTGAGGGAGGGCTGCACTGTCGGAGGGTCAGTACTGAGGGAGCGCTGCACTGTCGGAGGGTCAGTACTGAGGGAGCACGGCACTGTCGGAGGGTCAATACTGAGGGAGCATGGCACTGTCTGAGGGTCAGTACTGAGGGAGGGCTGCACTGTCGGAGGGGCAGTACTGAGGGAGCATGGCACTGTCGGAGGGGCAGTACTGAGGGATCACGGCACTGTCCGAGGGGCAATACTGAGGGAGCACGGCACTGTCGGAGGGGCAGTACTGAGGGACCACTGCACTGTCGGAGGGGTAGTACTGAGGGAGAGCGGCACTGTCAGTGTGGCAGCACTGAGGGAGCACTGCACCGTCTGAGGGGCAGTACTGAGGGGGGGCAGTACTGAGGGAGCGCTGCACTGTCGGAGGGCCAGTACTGAGCGAACGCTGCACTGTCGGAATGTCAGTACTGAGGGAGCACGGCACTGTCGGAGGGTCAGTACTGAGGGAGCACGGCAATGTCTGAGGGTCAGTACTGAGGGAGGGTTGCACTGTCGGAGGGGCAGGACTGAGGGAGCGCTGCACTGTCAGAGGGGCAGTGCTGCATGAGCGCGGCACTGTCGGAGGGGCAATACTGAGGGAGCTCGGCACTGTCGGAGGGGCAGTACTGAGGTAGCACGTCACTGTCGGAGGGGCAGTACTGAGGGAGCGCTGCACTGTCGGAGGGGCAGTACTGAGGGAGCGCGGCACTGCCACAGGGGCAGTATTGAGGGAGCGCTGCAGTGTCGGAGAGGCAGTTCTGAGGGAGCACAGCACTGTCTGAGGTTCAGTACTGAGGGAGGGCTGCACCGTCGGAGGGGCAGTACTGAGGGAGCACGGCACTCTCTGTGGGTCAGTACTGAGGGAGCGCGGCACTGTCAGAGGGGCAGTACTGAGGGAGCACGACAATGTCAGAGGGGCAGTACTGAGGGAGCGCTGCACTGTCGGAGGGTCAGTAATGAGGGAGCGCAGCACTTTCAGAGGGGCAGTACTGAGGGTGCGCGGCACTGTCAGAGGTGCAGTACTGAGGGAGCTCGGCACTGTCAGGGGCAGTACTGAGGGAGCACAGCATTGTCGGAGGGTCAGTACTGAGGGAGCGCTGCACTGTCGGAGGGTCAGTACTGAGGGAGGGCTACACTGTCGGAGGGGCAGTACTGAGGGAGCACGGCACTGTCAGAGGGGCAGTACTGAGGGAGCGCGGCACTGTCGGAGTGGCAGTACTGAGGGAGCACTGCACTGTCGGAGGGTCAGTACTGAGGGAGTACGGCAATGTCGGAGGGTCAGTACTGAGGGAGGGCTGCACTGTCGGAGCGGCAGTACTGAAGGAGCGCTGCACTGTCAGAGGATCAGTACTGAGGGAAGGCTGCACTGTCGGAGGGTCAGTACTGAGGGAGCGCAGCACTGTTGGAGGGTCAATACTGAGAGAGCACGGCACTGTCTGAGGGTCAGTACTGAGGGAGTGCTGCACTGTCGGAGGGCCAGTACTGAGGGAGCACGGCACTGTCGGAGGGGCAGTACTGAGGGAGCACTGCACTGTCGGAGGGTCAGTACTGAGGGAGTACGGCAATGTCGGAGGGTCAGTACTGAGGGAGGGCTGCACTGTCGGAGCGGCAGTACTGAAGGAGCGCTGCACTGTCAGAGGATCAGTACTGAGGGAAGGCTGCACTGTCGGAGGGTCAGTACTGAGGGAGCGCAGCACTGTTGGAGGGTCAATACTGAGAGAGCACGGCACTGTCTGAGGGTCAGTACTGAGGGAGTGCTGCACTGTCGGAGGGCCAGTACTGAGGGAGCACGGCACTGTCGGAGGGGCAGTACTGAGGGAGCACGGCACTGTCGGAGGGGCAGTACTGAGGGAGCACGGCACTGTCGGAGGGGCAGTACTGAGGGAACGCTGCACTGTCAGAGGGTTAGTCCTGAGGGAGCGAGGCACTGTCAGAGGGGCAGTACTGAGGGAGCACGGCACTGTCAGAGGGGAAGTACTGAGGGAGCGCGGAACTGTCGGAGGGTCAGTACTCAGGGAGCGCAGCACTTTTAGAGGGGCAGTACTGAGGGAGCGCGGCACTGTCAGAGGGGCAGTACTGAGGGAGCACGGCACTGTCAGAGGGGCTGTACACAGGGAGCACGGCATTGTCGGAGGGTCAGTACTGAAAGAGTGCTGCACTGTCGGAGGGTCAGTCCTGAGGGAGCACGGCACTGTCAGCGGGTCAGTACTGGGGAAGCGCTGCACTGTCGGAGGGTCAGTACTGAGGGACAGCTGCACTGTCGGAGGGGCAGTACTGAGGGAGCACGGCACTGTCGGAGGGGCAGTACTGAGGGAGCGCTGCACTGTCGGAGGGTCAGTACTGAGGGAGCACTGCACTGTCGAAGGGTCAGTACTGAGGGAGCACGGCACTGTCGGAGGGGCAGTGCTGAGGGAGCACGGCACTGTCTGAGGGTCAGTACTGAGGGAGGGCTGCACTGTCGGAGGGGCAGTACTGAGGGAGCACGGCACTGTCGGAGGGGCAGTACTGAGGGAGCGCTGCACTGTCGGAGGGACAGTACTGAGGGAGCATGGCACTGTCTGACGGTCAGTACTGAGGGAGCAAGGCACTGTCTGCGGGTCAGTACTGAGGGAGTGCGGCACTGTCAGTGGGGCAGTACTGAGGGAGCATGGCACTGTCGGAGGGGGAGTACTGAGGGAGCGCGGCACTGTCAGAGGGGCAGTACTGAGGGAGCACGGCATTGTCGGAGGGTTAGTACTGAGGGAGTGCTGCACTGTCGGAGGGTCAGTACTGAGGGAGCGCTGCACTGTCGGAGGGGCAGTACTGAGGGAGCACGGCACTGTCAGAGGGGCAGTACTGAGGGAGTGCTGCACTGTCGGGGCAGTACTGAGGGAGGGCTGCACTGTCGGAGGGGCAGTACTGAGGGAGCACGGCACTGTCAGAGGGGCAATACTGAGGGAGCACGGCACTGTCGGACGGTCAGTACTGAGGGAGGGTTGCACTGTTGGAGGGGCAGTACTGAGGGAGCGCTGCACTGTCAGAGGGTCAGTACTGAGGGAGGGTTGCACTGTCGGAGGGTCAGTACTGAGGGAGCGCTGCACTGTCGGAGGGTCAGTACTGAGGGAGCACGGCACTGTCTGAGGGTCAGTACTGAGGGAGGGCTGCACTGTCGGAGGGGCAGTACTGAGGGATCACGGCATTGTCGGAGGGGCAATACTGAGGGAGCACGGCACTGTCGGAGGGGCAGTACTGAGGGACCACTGCACTGTCGGAGGGGTAGTACTGAGGGAGAGCGGCACTGTCAGTGTGGCAGCACTGAGGGAGCACGGCACTGTCAGAGTGGCAGTACTGAGGGAGGGCTGCACTGTCGGAGGGGCAGTACTGAGGGAGCGCTGCACTGTCGGAGGGGCAGTACTGAGGGAGCACTGCACTGTCGGAGGGGTAGTACTGAGGGAGCGCGGCACTTTCGGAGGGTCAGTACTGAGGGAGGGCTGCACTGTCGGAGGGGCAGTACTGAGGGAGCACGGCAATGTCAGAGGGGCAGTACTGAGGGAGTGCTGCACTGTCGGAGGGTCAGTACTGAGGGAGCACGGCATTGTCAGAGGGTCAGTACTGAGGGAGCGCTGCACTGTCGGAGGGTCAGTACTGAGGGAGGGCTGCACGGTCGGAGGGGCAGTACTGAGGGAGCGCGGCACTGTCGGAGGGGCAGTACTGAGGGAGCGCCGCACTGTCGGAGGGGCAGTACTGAGGGAGCATGGCACTGTCGGAGGGGCAGTACTGAGGGATCACGGCACTGTCGGAGGGGCAATACTGAGGGAGCACGGCACTGTCGGAGGGGCAGTACTGAGGGACCACTGCACTGTCGGAGGGGTAGTACTGAGGGAGAGCGGCACTGTCAGTGTGGCAGCACTGAGGGAGGGCTGCACTGTCGGAGGGGCAGTACTGAGGGAGCGCGGCACTGTCGGAGGGGCAGTACTGAGGGAGGGCTGCACTGTCGGAGGGGCAGTACTGAGGGAGCGCGGCACTCTCGGAGGGGCAGTACTGAGGGAGCGCTGCACTGTCGGAGGGGCAGTACTGAGGGAGCACTGCACTGTCGGAGGGGAAGTACTGAGGGAGCGCGGCACTTTCGGAGGGTCAGTACTGAGGGAGGGCTGCACTGTCGGAGGGGCAGTACTGAGGGAGCACGGCACTGTCAGAGGGGCAGTACTGAGGGAGTGCTGCACTGTCGGAGGGGCAGTACTGAGGGAGCACGGCATTGTCAGAGGGTCAGTACTGAGGGAGCGCTGCACTGTCGGAGGGTCAGTACTGAGGGAGGGCTGCACTGTCGGAGGGGCAGTACTGAGGGAGCGCGGCACTGTCGGAGGGGCAGTACTGAGGGAGCACTGCACTGTCGGAGGGGTAGTACTGAGGGAGCGCGGCACTGTCGGAGGGTCAGTACTGAGGGAGGGCTGCACTGTTGGAGGGGCAATACTGAGGGAGCACGGCACTGTCAGAGGGGCAGTACTGAGGGAGCACGGCACTGTCGGAGGGTCAGTACTGAGGGAGCGCTGCACTGTCGGAGGGTCAGTACTGAGGGAGTGCGGCACTGTCGGAGGGGCAGTACTGAGGGAGGGCTGCACTGTCGGAGGGTCAATACTGAGGAAGCGCTGCACTGTCGGAGGGTCAGTACTGAGGGAGGGCTGCACTGTCGGATGGGCAGTACTGAGGGAGCACGGCACTGTCAGAGGAGCAGCACTGAGGGAGTATGGCACTGTCGGACGGTCAGTACTGAGGGAGCACTGCACCGTCTCAGGGGCAGTACTGAGGGAGCGCTGCACTGTCGCAGGGGCAGTACTGAGGGAGCACGGCACTGTCGGAGGGGCAGTACTGAGGGAGCGCTGCACTGTCGGAGGGGCAGTACTGAGGGTGCACGGCACTGTCTGATGGTCAGTACTGAGGGAGCAAGGCACTGTCTGCGGGTCAGTACTGAGGGAGTGCGGCACTGTCTGTGGGGCAGTACTGAGGGAGCATGGCAGTGTCGGAGGGTCAGTACTGAGGGAGCGCAGCACTTTCAGAGGGGCAGTACTGAGGGAGCACGGCACTGTCGCAGGGGCAGTACTGAGGGAGGACGGCACTGTCAGAGGGGCAGTACTGAGGGAGCACGGCATTGTCGGAGGGTTAGTACTGAGGGAGTGCTGCACTGTCGGAGGGTCAGTACAGAGGGAGCACGGCACTGTCAGAGGGTCAGTACTGAGGGAGCGCTGCACTGTCGGAGGGTCAGTACTGAGGGAGGGCTGCACTGTCGGAGGGGCAGTACTGAGGGAGCACGGCACTGTCAGAGGGGCAGTACTGAGGGAGCGCTGCACTGTCGGAGGGGCAGTACTGAGGGAGGGCTGCACTGTCGGAGGGGCAGTACTGAGGGAGCTCGGCACTGTCAGAGGGGCAGTACTGAGGGAGCACGGCACTGTCGGACGGTCAGTACTGAGGGAGGGCTGCACTGTTGGAGGGGCAGTACTGAGGGAGCGCTGCACTGTCAGAGGGTCAGTACTGAGGGAGGGCTGCACTGTCGGAGGGTCAGTACTGAGGGAGCGCTGCACTGTCGGAGGGTCAGTACTGAGGGAGCACGGCACTGTCGGAGGGTCAATACTGAGGGAGCATGGCACTGTCTGAGGGTCAGTACTGAGGGAGGGCTGCACTGTCGGAGGGGCAGTACTGAGGGAGCATGGCACTGTCGGAGGGGCAGTACTGAGGGATCACGGCACTGTCCGAGGGGCAATACTGAGGGAGCACGGCACTGTCGGAGGGGCAGTACTGAGGGACCACTGCACTGTCGGAGGGGTAGTACTGAGGGAGAGCGGCACTGTCAGTGTGGCAGCACTGAGGGAGCACTGCACCGTCTGAGGGGCAGTACTGAGGGGGGGCAGTACTGAGGGAGCGCTGCACTGTCGGAGGGCCAGTACTGAGCGAACGCTGCACTGTCGGAATGTCAGTACTGAGGGAGCACGGCACTGTCGGAGGGTCAGTACTGAGGGAGCACGGCAATGTCTGAGGGTCAGTACTGAGGGAGGGTTGCACTGTCGGAGGGGCAGGACTGAGGGAGCGCTGCACTGTCAGAGGGGCAGTGCTGCATGAGCGCGGCACTGTCGGAGGGGCAATACTGAGGGAGCTCGGCACTGTCGGAGGGGCAGTACTGAGGTAGCACGTCACTGTCGGAGGGGCAGTACTGAGGGAGCGCTGCACTGTCGGAGGGGCAGTACTGAGGGAGCGCGGCACTGCCACAGGGGCAGTATTGAGGGAGCGCTGCAGTGTCGGAGAGGCAGTTCTGAGGGAGCACAGCACTGTCTGAGGTTCAGTACTGAGGGAGGGCTGCACCGTCGGAGGGGCAGTACTGAGGGAGCACGGCACTCTCTGTGGGTCAGTACTGAGGGAGCGCGGCACTGTCAGAGGGGCAGTACTGAGGGAGCACGACAATGTCAGAGGGGCAGTACTGAGGGAGCGCTGCACTGTCGGAGGGTCAGTAATGAGGGAGCGCAGCACTTTCAGAGGGGCAGTACTGAGGGTGCGCGGCACTGTCAGAGGTGCAGTACTGAGGGAGCTCGGCACTGTCAGGGGCAGTACTGAGGGAGCACAGCATTGTCGGAGGGTCAGTACTGAGGGAGCGCTGCACTGTCGGAGGGTCAGTACTGAGGGAGGGCTACACTGTCGGAGGGGCAGTACTGAGGGAGCACGGCACTGTCAGAGGGGCAGTACTGAGGGAGCGCGGCACTGTCGGAGTGGCAGTACTGAGGGAGCACTGCACTGTCGGAGGGTCAGTACTGAGGGAGTACGGCAATGTCGGAGGGTCAGTACTGAGGGAGGGCTGCACTGTCGGAGCGGCAGTACTGAAGGAGCGCTGCACTGTCAGAGGATCAGTACTGAGGGAAGGCTGCACTGTCGGAGGGTCAGTACTGAGGGAGCGCAGCACTGTTGGAGGGTCAATACTGAGAGAGCACGGCACTGTCTGAGGGTCAGTACTGAGGGAGTGCTGCACTGTCGGAGGGCCAGTACTGAGGGAGCACGGCACTGTCGGAGGGGCAGTACTGAGGGAGCACTGCACTGTCGGAGGGTCAGTACTGAGGGAGTACGGCAATGTCGGAGGGTCAGTACTGAGGGAGGGCTGCACTGTCGGAGCGGCAGTACTGAAGGAGCGCTGCACTGTCAGAGGATCAGTACTGAGGGAAGGCTGCACTGTCGGAGGGTCAGTACTGAGGGAGCGCAGCACTGTTGGAGGGTCAATACTGAGAGAGCACGGCACTGTCTGAGGGTCAGTACTGAGGGAGTGCTGCACTGTCGGAGGGCCAGTACTGAGGGAGCACGGCACTGTCGGAGGGGCAGTACTGAGGGAGCACGGCACTGTCGGAGGGGCAGTACTGAGGGAGCACGGCACTGTCGGAGGGGCAGTACTGAGGGAACGCTGCACTGTCAGAGGGTTAGTCCTGAGGGAGCGAGGCACTGTCAGAGGGGCAGTACTGAGGGAGCACGGCACTGTCAGAGGGGAAGTACTGAGGGAGCGCGGAACTGTCGGAGGGTCAGTACTCAGGGAGCGCAGCACTTTTAGAGGGGCAGTACTGAGGGAGCGCGGCACTGTCAGAGGGGCAGTACTGAGGGAGCACGGCACTGTCAGAGGGGCTGTACACAGGGAGCACGGCATTGTCGGAGGGTCAGTACTGAAAGAGTGCTGCACTGTCGGAGGGTCAGTCCTGAGGGAGCACGGCACTGTCAGCGGGTCAGTACTGGGGAAGCGCTGCACTGTCGGAGGGTCAGTACTGAGGGACAGCTGCACTGTCGGAGGGGCAGTACTGAGGGAGCACGGCACTGTCGGAGGGGCAGTACTGAGGGAGGGCTGCACTGTCGGAGGGGCAGTACTGAGGGAGCATGGCACTCTCGGAGGGGCAGTACTGAGAGAGCACGGCACTGTCGGAGGGGCAGTACTGAGGGAGCACGGCACTGTCGGAGGGGCAGTACTGAGGGAGCGCTGCACTGTCGGAGGAGCAGTACTGAGGGAGCCCGGCATTGTCTGAGGGTCAGTGCTGAGGGAGCACGGCACTGTCTGCGGGTCAGTACTGAGGGAGCGCTGCACTGTCGGATGGGTAGTCCTAAGGGAGCGCGGCACTGTGAGAGGGGCAGTACTGAGGGAGCACGGCACTGTCAGAGGGGCAGTACTGAGGGAGCACGGCACTGTCGGAGGGGCAGTACTGAGGGAGCGCTGCACTGTCGGAGGGGCAGTACTGAGGGAGCACGGCACAGTCTGAGGGTCAGTACTGAGGGTGCACGGCACTGTCTGCGGGTCAGTACTGAGGGAGCGCTGTACTGTCGGAGGGGTAGTACTAAGGGAGCGCGGCACTGTCAGAGGGGCAGTACTGAGGGAGCACGGCACTGTCAGAGGGGCAGTACTGAGGGAGCGCGGCACTGTCGGAGGGTCAGTACTGAAGGAGCGCAGCACTTTCAGAGGGGCTGTACTGAGGGAGCGCGGCACTGTCAGGGGGCAGGACTGAGGGAGCACGGCACTGTCAGAGGGGCAGTACTTAGGGAGCACGGCATTGTCGGAGGGTATGTACTGAGGGAGTGCTGCACTGTCGGAGGTTCAGTACAGAGAGAGCACGGCACTGTCAGAGGGTCTGTACTGAGGGAGCGCTGCACTGTCGGAGGGTCAGTACTGAGGGAGGGCTACACTGTCGGAGGGGCAGTACTGAGGGAGCACGGCACTGTCAGAGGGGCAGTACTGAGGAAGCGCGGCACTTTCGGAGGGGCAGTACTGAGGGAGCGCTGCACTGTCGGAGGGTCAGTACTGAGGGAGGACTGCACTGTCGGAGGGGCAGTACTGAAGGAGCGCTGTTCTGTCAGAGGATCAGTACTGAGGGAGGGCTGCAGTGTCGGAGGGTCAGTACTGAGGGAGCGCATCACTGTCGGAGGGTCAATACTGAGGGAGCACGGCACTGTCGGAGGGGCAGTATTGAGGGATCGCTGCACTGTCGGAGGGTTAGTGCTGAGGGAGCGAGGCACTGTCAGAGGGGCAGTACTGAGGGAGCACGGCACTGTCAGAGGGGAAGTACTGAGGGAGCGCTGCACTGTCGGAGGGTCAGTGCTCAGGGAGCGCAGCACTTTTAGAGGGGCAGTACTGAGGGAGCGCGGCACTGTCAGAGGGGCAGTACTGAGGGAGCACGGCACTGTCAGAGGGGCAGTACTGAGGGAGCACGGCATTGTCGGAGGGTCAGTACTGAAGGAGTGCTGCACTGTCGGAGGGTCAGTGCTGAGGGAGCACGGCACTGTCAGAGGGGCAGTACTGAGGGAGCGCGGCACTGTCGGAGGGGCAGTACTGAGGGAGCGCGGCACTGTCGGAGGGTCAGTACTGAGGGAGGGCTGCACTGTCAGAGGGGCAGTACTGAGGGAGCACGGCACTGTCGGACGGTCAGTACTGAGGGAGCACTGCACCGTCTGAGGGGCAGTACTGAGGGAGCGCTGCACTGTCGTAGGGCCAGTACTAAAGGAGCGCTGCACTGTCTGAGGGTCAGTACTGAGGGAGTACGGCACTGTCGGAGGGTCAGTACTGAGGGAGGGCTGCACTGTCGGATGGGCAGTACTGAGGGAGCTCGGCACTGTCGGAGGGGCAGTACTGAGGGAGCACGGCACTGTCGGAGGGGCAGTACTGAGGGAGCACGGCCCTGTCGGAGGGGCAGTACAGAGGGAGCGCTGCACTGTCGGAGGGGTAGCACTGAGGGAGCGCGGCACTGTCAGAGGGGCAGTACTGAGGGAGCACGGCACTGTCAGAGGGGCAGTACTGAGGGAGCACGGCATTGTCGGAGGGTCAGTACTGAGGGAGTGCTGCACTGTCGGAGGGTCAGTACAGAGGGAGCACGGCACTGTCAGAGGGTCAGTACTGAGGGGGCGCTGCACTGTCGGAGGGTCAGTACTGAGGAAGGGCTGCACTGTCGGAGTGGCAGTACTGAGGGAGCATGGCACTGTGAGAGGGGCAGTACTGAGGGAGCGTGGCACTGTCGCAGGGGCAGTACTGAGGGAGCGCTGCACTGTCGGAGGGGCAGTACTGAGGGAGCGCTGCACTGTCGGAGGGGCAGTACTGAGGGAACGCGGCACTGTCGGAGGGTCAGTAATGAGGGAGGCCTGCATTGTCGGAGGGTCAGTACTGAGGGAGCACGGCACTGTCGGAGGGTCAGTACTGAGGGACGGCTGCACTGTGGGAGGGTCAGTACTGAGGCAGGGATGAACTGTCGGAGGAGCAGTACTGAGGGAGCGCGGCACTGTCAGAGGGTCAGTACTGAGGGAGCGCTGCACTGTCAGATGGTCAGTACTGAGGGAGCACAGCACTGTCGGAGGGGCAGTACTGAGGGAGCACGGCACTGCTGGAGGGGCAGTACTGAGGGAGCACGGCACTGTCAGAGGGGCAGTACTGAGAAAGCGCTGCACTGTCGGAGGGCAGTACTGAGGGAACACGGCACTGTCAGAGGGGCAGTACTGAGGGAGCGTGGCACTGTCGGAGGGGCAGTACTGAGGGAGCACGGCACTGTCAGAGGGGCAGTACTGAGGGAGCACAGGACTGTCGGACGGTCAGTACTGAGGGAGCACTGCACCGTCTGAGGGTCAGTACTGAGGGAGGGCTGCACTGTCAGAGGGCCAGGACTGAGGGAGCGCTGCACTGTCTGAGGGTCAGTACTGAGGGAGCACGGCACTGTCTGATGGTCAGTACTGAGGGAGGGCTGCACTGTTGGAGGGGCAGTACTGAGGGAGCACGGCACTGTCGGAGGGGCAGTACTGAGGGAGCATGGCACTGTCAGAGGGGCAGTTCTGAGGGAGCGCTGCACTGTCGGACGGGTAGTACTGAGGGAGCGCGGCACTGTCAGAGGGGCAGTACTGAGGGAGCGCTGCACTGTCGGAGGGTCAGTACTGGGGAACGCAGCACTTTCAGAGGGGCAGTACTGAGGGAGCGCGGCACTGTCAGACGGGCAGTACTGCGGGAGCACGGCACTGCCCGAGGGGCAGTAATGAGGGAGCACGGCATTGTCGGAGGATCAGTACTGAGGGAGTGCTGCACTGTCGGAGGGTCAGTACTGAGGGAGCGCAGCACTTTCAGAGGGGAAGTACTGAGGGAGCGCGGCATTGTCAGAGGGGCAGTACTGAGGGAGCACGGCACTGTCAGAGGGGCAGTACTTAGGGAGCATGGCATTGTCGGAGGGTATGTACTGAGGGAGTGCTGCACTGTCAGAGGTTCAGTACAGAGGGATCATGGCACTGTCAGAGGGTCAGTACTGAGCGAGCGCTGCACTGTCGGAGGGTCAGCACTGAGGGAGAGCTACACTGTCGGAGGGGCAGTACTGAGGTAGCACGGCACTGTCAGAGGGGCAGTACTGAGGGAGCGCGGCACTGTCGGAGGGGCAGTACTGAGGGAGCGCGGCACTGTCGGAGGGTCAGTACTGAGGTAGGGCTGCACTGTCGGAGGGGCAGCACTGAGGGAGCACGGCACAGTCAGAGGGGCAGTACTGAGGGAGCGCGGCACTGTCTGAGGGGCATTGCTGAGGGAGCACGGCACTGTCAGAGGGGCAGTACTGAGGGAGCACAGCACTGTCGGACGGTCAGTACTGAGGGAGCACTGCACCGTCTGAGGGGCAGTACTGAGGGAGCGCTGCACTGTCAGAGGGCCAGGACTGAGGGAGCGCTGCACTGTCTGAGGGTCAGTACTGAGGGAGCATGGCACTGTCGGAGGGTCAGTACTGACGGAGGGCTGCACTGTCGGAGGGACAGTACTGAGGGAGCGCTGCACTGTCAGAGGGTCAGTACTGAGGGAGGGCTGCACTGTCGGAGAGTCAGTACTGAGGGAGCGCTGCACTGTCGGAGTGTCAGTACTGAGGGAGCGCTGCACTGTCAGAGGGCCAGGACTGAGGGAGCGCTGCACTGTCTGAGGGTCAGTACTGAGGGAGCACGGCACTGTCGGAGGGTCAGTACTGACGGAGGGCTGCACTGTCGGAGGGACAGTACTGAGGGAGCGCTGCACTGTCAGAGGGTCAGTACTGAGGGAGGGCAGCACTGTCGGAGAGTCAATACTGAGGGAGTACGGCACTGATGGAGGGTCAGTACTGAGGGAGCACTGCACCGTCTGAGGGGCAGTACTGAGGGAGCGCTGCACTGTCGGAGGGCCAGTACTGAGGGAACGCTGCACTGTCGGAATGTCAGTACTGAGGGAGCAAGGCACTGTCGGAGGGTCAGTACTGAGGGAGCACGGCAATGTCTGAGGGTCAGTACTGAGGGAGGGCTGCACTGTCGGAGGGGCAGAACTGAGGGAGCGCTGCACTGTCGGAGGGCCAGTACTGAGGGAGCGCTGCACTGTCAGAGGGGCAGTACTGAGGGAGCGCGGCACTGTCGGAGGGGCAATACTGAGGGAGCGCATCACTGTCGGAGGGTCAATACTGAGGGAGCACGGCACTGTCGGAGGGCCTGTACTGAGGGAGCACGGCACTGTCGGAGGGGCAGTACTGAGGGAGCACGGCACTGTCGGAGGGGCAGTACTGAGGGAGCGCGGCACTGTCAGAGGGGCAGTACTGAGGGAGCATGGCACTGTCAGAGGGTCAGTAATGAGGGAACGCTGCACTGTCAGATGGTCAGTACTGAGGGAGCACGGCACTGTCTGAGTGTTAGTGCTGAAGGAGCACGGCACTGCCTGCGGGTCAGTACTGAGGGAGGGCTGCACCGTCGGAGGGGCAGTACTGAGGGAGCACAGCACTGTCAGAGGGTCAGTAATGAGGGAGCGCTGCACTGTCAGATGGTCAGTACTGAGGGAGCACGGCACTGTCGGAGGGGCAGTACTGAGGGAGCACGGCAATGTTGGAGGGGCAGTACTGAGGGAGCACGACACTGTCGGACGGGCAGTACTGAGGGAGGGCTGCACTTTCGGAGGGGCAGTACTGAGGGAGCACGGCACTGTCGGAGGGGCAGTACTGAGGGAGCACGGCACTGTCGGAGGAGCAGTACTGAGGGAACACGGCACTGTCGGAGGGGCAGTGCTGAGGGAGCACGGCACTGTCGGAGGGGCAGTACTGAGGGAGGGCTGCACTTTCGGAGGGGCAGTACTGAGGGAGCACGGCACTGTCGGAGGGGCACGACTGAGGGAGCACGGCACTGTCGGAGGGGCAGTGCTGAGGGAGCACGGCACTGTCGGAGGGGTAGTCCTAAGGGAGCGCGGCACTGTGAGAGGGGCAGTACTGAGGGAGCATGGCACTGTCAGAGGGGCAGTACTGAGGGAGCACGGCACTGTCGGAGGGGCAGTACTGAGGGAGCACTGCACTGTCGGAGGGGCAGTACTGAGGGAGCACGGCACAGTCTGAGGGTCAGTACTGAGGGTGCACGGCACTGTCTGCGGGTCAGTACTGAGGGAGCGCTGTACTGTCGCTTGGGCAGTACTGAGGGAGCATGGCAGTGTCTGCGGGTCAGTACTGAGGGAGCGCTGCATTGTTGGAGGGGTAGTACTGAGGGAGCGCGGCACTGTCAGAGGGGCAGTACTGAGGGAGCACGGCACTGTCAGAGGGGCAGTACTGAGAGAGCGCTGCACTGTCGGAGGGTCAGTACTGAGGGAGCGCAGCACTTTCAGAGGGGCAGTACTGAGGGAGCGCAGCACTGTCAGAGGGGCAGTCCTGAGGGAGCACGACACTGTCAGAGGGCCAGTACTGAGGGAGTACGGCATTATCGGAGGGTCAGTACAGAGGGAGCACGGCACTGTCAGAGGGTCAGTACTGAGGGAGCGCTGCACTGTCGGAGGGTCAGTACTGAGGGAGGGCTGCACCGTCGGAGGGGCAGTACTGAGGGAGAGCAGCACTGTCGGAGGGGCAGTACTGAGGGAGCACGGCACTGTCGGACGGTCAGTACTGAGGGAGCTCTGCACCGTCTGAGGGGCAGTACTGAAGGAGCGCTGCACTGTCGTAGGGCCAGTACTGAAGGTGCGCTGCACTGTCTGAGGGTCAGTACTGAGGGAGTACGGCACTGTCGGAGGGTCAGTACTGAGGGAGGGCTGCACTGTCGGAGGGGCAGTACTGAAGGAGCGCTGCACTGTCGGAGGATCAATACTGAGGGAGGGCTGCACTGTCGGAGGGTCAGTACTGAGGGAGCGCTGCACTGTCGGAGGGTCAGTACTGAGGAAGCGCATCACTGTCGGAGGGTCAATACTGAGGGAGCACGGCACTGTCGGAGGGCCAGTACTGCGGGAGCGCTGCACTGTCGGAGGGGCAGTACTGAGGGAGCACGGCACTGTCGGAGGGGCAGTACTGAGGGAGCACGGCACTGTCGGAGGGGCAGTACTGAGGGAGCGCGGCACTGTCAGAGGGGCAGTACTGAGGGAGCACGGCACTGTCAGAGGGTCAGTAATGAGGGAGCGCTGCACTGTCAGATGGTCAGTACTGAGGGAGCACGGCACTGTCGGAGGGGCAGTACTGAGGGAGCACGGCAACGTTGGAGGGGCAGTACTGAGGGAGCACGGCACTGTCGGACGGGCAGTACTGAGGGAGGGCTGCACTTTCGGAGGGGCAGTACTGAGGGAGCATGGCACTGTCGGAGGGGCAGTACTGAGGGAGCACGGCACTGTCGGAGGAGCAGTACTGAGGGAGCACGGCACTGTCGGAGTGGCAGTGCTGAGGGAGCACGGCACTGTCGGAGGGGCAGTACTGAGGGAGGGTTGCACTTTTGGAGGGGCAGTACTGAGGGAGCACGGCACTGTCGGAGGGGCACGACTGAGGGAGCACGGCACTGTCGGAGGGGCAGTGCTGAGGGAGCACGGCACTGTCGGAGGGGCAGTACTGAGGGAGCGCTGCACTGTCGGAGGGGCAGTACTGAGGGAGCACGGCACTGTCTGAGGGTCAGGGCTGAGGGAGCACGGCAGTGTCTGCGGGTCAGTACTGAGGGAGCGCTGCATTGTTGGAGGGGTAGTACTGAGGGAGCGCAGCACTGTCAGAGGGGCAGTACTGAGGGAGCACGGCACTGTCAGAGGGGCAGTACTGAGAGAGCGCTGCACTGTCGGAGGGTCAGTACTGAGGGAGCGCAGCACTTTCAGAGGGGCAGTACTGAGGGAGCGCAGCACTGTCAGAGGGGCAGTCCTGAGGGAGCACGACACTGTCAAAGGGCGAGTACTGAGGGAGTACGGCATTATCGGAGGGTCAGTACAGAGGGAGCACGGCACTGTCAGAGGGTCAGTACTGAGGGAGCGCTGCACTGTCGGAGGGTCAGTACTGAGGGAGCACGGCAATGTTGGAGGGGCAGTACTGAGGGAGCACGACACTGTCGGACGGGCAGTACTGAGGGAGGGCTGCACTTTCGGAGGGGCAGTACTGAGGGAGCACGGCACTGTCGGAGGGGCAGTACTGAGGGAGCACGGCACTGTCGGAGGAGCAGTACTGAGGGAACACGGCACTGTCGGAGGGGCAGTGCTGAGGGAGCACGGCACTGTCGGAGGGGCAGTACTGAGGGAGGGCTGCACTTTCGGAGGGGCAGTACTGAGGGAGCACGGCACTGTCGGAGGGGCACGACTGAGGGAGCACGGCACTGTCGGAGGGGCAGTGCTGAGGGAGCACGGCACTGTCGGAGGGGTAGTCCTAAGGGAGCGCGGCACTGTGAGAGGGGCAGTACTGAGGGAGCATGGCACTGTCAGAGGGGCAGTACTGAGGGAGCACGGCACTGTCGGAGGGGCAGTACTGAGGGAGCACTGCACTGTCGGAGGGGCAGTACTGAGGGAGCACGGCACAGTCTGAGGGTCAGTACTGAGGGTGCACGGCACTGTCTGCGGGTCAGTACTGAGGGAGCGCTGTACTGTCGCTTGGGCAGTACTGAGGGAGCATGGCAGTGTCTGCGGGTCAGTACTGAGGGAGCGCTGCATTGTTGGAGGGGTAGTACTGAGGGAGCGCGGCACTGTCAGAGGGGCAGTACTGAGGGAGTACGGCACTGTCGGAGGGTCAGTACTGAGGGAGGGCTGCACTGTCGGATGGGCAGTACTGAGGGAGCTCGGCACTGTCGGAGGGGCAGTACTGAGGGAGCACGGCACTGTCGGAGGGGCAGTACTGAGGGAGCACGGCCCTGTCGGAGGGGCAGTACAGAGGGAGCGCTGCACTGTCGGAGGGGTAGCACTGAGGGAGCGCGGCACTGTCAGAGGGGCAGTACTGAGGGAGCACGGCACTGTCAGAGGGGCAGTACTGAGGGAGCACGGCATTGTCGGAGGGTCAGTACTGAGGGAGTGCTGCACTGTCGGAGGGTCAGTACAGAGGGAGCACGGCACTGTCAGAGGGTCAGTACTGAGGGGGCGCTGCACTGTCGGAGGGTCAGTACTGAGGAAGGGCTGCACTGTCGGAGTGGCAGTACTGAGGGAGCATGGCACTGTGAGAGGGGCAGTACTGAGGGAGCGTGGCACTGTCGCAGGGGCAGTACTGAGGGAGCGCTGCACTGTCGGAGGGGCAGTACTGAGGGAGCGCTGCACTGTCGGAGGGGCAGTACTGAGGGAACGCGGCACTGTCGGAGGGTCAGTAATGAGGGAGGCCTGCATTGTCGGAGGGTCAGTACTGAGGGAGCACGGCACTGTCGGAGGGTCAGTACTGAGGGACGGCTGCACTGTGGGAGGGTCAGTACTGAGGCAGGGATGAACTGTCGGAGGGGCAGTACTGAGGGAGCACGGCACTGTCGGAGGGGCAGTACTGAGGGAGCACGGCACTGTCGGAGGGGCAGTACTGAGGGAGCGCGGCACTGTCAGAGGGGCAGTACTGAGGGAGCACGGCACTGTCAGAGGGTCAGTAATGAGGGAGCGCTGCACTGTCAGATGGTCAGTACTGAGGGAGCACGGCACTGTCGGAGGGGCAGTACTGAGGGAGCACGGCAATGTTGGAGGGGCAGTACTGAGGGAGCACGGCACTGTCGGACGGGCAGTACTGAGGGAGGGCTGCACTTTCGGAGGGGCAGTACTGAGGGAGCATGGCACTGTCGGAGGGGCAGTACTGAGGGAGCACGGCACTGTCGGAGGAGCAGTACTGAGGGAGCACGGCACTGTCGGAGTGGCAGTGCTGAGGGAGCACGGCACTGTCGGAGGGGCAGTACTGAGGGAGGGTTGCACTTTTGGAGGGGCAGTACTGAGGGAGCACGGCACTGTCGGAGGGGCACGACTGAGGGAGCACGGCACTGTCGGAGGGGCAGTGCTGAGGGAGCACGGCACTGTCGGAGGGGCAGTACTGAGGGAGCGCTGCACTGTCGGAGGGGCAGTACTGAGGGAGCACGGCACTGTCTGAGGGTCAGGGCTGAGGGAGCACGGCAGTGTCTGCGGGTCAGTACTGAGGGAGCGCTGCATTGTTGGAGGGGTAGTACTGAGGGAGCGCAGCACTGTCAGAGGGGCAGTACTGAGGGAGCACGGCACTGTCAGAGGGGCAGTACTGAGAGAGCGCTGCACTGTCGGAGGGTCAGTACTGAGGGAGCGCAGCACTTTCAGAGGGGCAGTACTGAGGGAGCGCAGCACTGTCAGAGGGGCAGTCCTGAGGGAGCACGACACTGTCAAAGGGCGAGTACTGAGGGAGTACGGCATTATCGGAGGGTCAGTACAGAGGGAGCACGGCACTGTCAGAGGGTCAGTACTGAGGGAGCGCTGCACTGTCGGAGGGTCAGTACTGAGGGAGGGCTGCACCGTCGGAGGGGCAGTACTGAGGGAGCACAGCACTGTCAGAGGGTCAGTAATGAGGGAGCGCTGCACTGTCAGATGGTCAGTAGTGAGGGAGCACGGCACTGTCGGAGGGGCAGTACTGAGGGAGCACGGCAATGTTGGAGCGGCAGTACTGAGGGAGCACGGCACTGTCGGAGGGGCAGTACTGAGGGAGCGCGGCACTGTCGGAGGGCAGTACTGAGGGAGGGCTGCACTTTCGCAGGGGCAGTACTGAGGGAGCACGTCACTGTCGGAGGGGCAGTACTGAGGGAGCACGGCAGTGTCGGAGGGGCACTACTGAGGGAGCACGGCACTGTCGGAGGGGCGGTACTGAAGGAGCACGGCACTGTCTGAGTGTTAGTGCTGAGGGAGCACGGCACTGCCTGCGGGTCAGTACTGAGGGAGCACGGCACTGTCAGAGGGTCAGTACTGAGGGAGCACGGCACTGTCGGAGGGGCAGTACTGAGGCAGCACGGCACAGTCTGAGGGTCAGCACTGAGGGTGCACGGCACTGTCTGCGGGTCAGTACTGAGGGAGCGCTGTACTGTCGGAGGGGTAGTACTAAGGGAGCGCGGCACTGCCAGAGGGGCATTACTGAGGGAGCACGGCACTGTCAGAGGGGCAGTACTGAGGGAGCGCTGCACTGTCGGAGGGTCAGTACTGAGGGAGGGCTACACTGTCGGAGGGGCAGTACTGAGGGAGCACGGCACTGTCAGAGGGGCAGTGCTGAGGGAGCGCGGCACTGTCGGAGGGGCTGTACTGAGGGAGCGCTGCACTGTCGGAGGGTCAGTACTGAGGGAGTACGGAAATGTCAGAGCGTCAGTACTGAGGGAGAGCTGCACTGTTGGAGGGGCAGTACTGAATGAGCGCTGCACTGTCAGATGATCAGTACTGAGGGATGGCTGCACTGTCGGAGGGGCAGTGCTGAGGGAGCACAGCGCTGTCAGAGGGGCAGTACTGAAGGAGCGCTGCACTGTCAGAGGGGCAGTACTGAGGGAGCGCGGCACTGTCGGGGGGGCAGTACTGAGGGAGGGCTAGACTGTCTGAGGGTCAGTACTGAGGGAGCATGGCACTGTCGGAGGGGCAGTACTGAGGGAACGCTGCACTGTCGGAGGGTCAGCACTGAGGGAGCGAGGCACTGTCAGAGGGGCAGTACTGAGGGAGCGCTGCACTGTTGAAGGGTCAGTACTGAGGGAGCGCAGCACTGTCAGAGCGGCAGTCCTGAGGTAGCACGACACTGTCAGAGGGCCAGTACAGAGGGAGCACAGCATTATCGGAGGGTCAGTACAGAGGGAGCACGGCACTGTCAGAGGGTCAGTACTGAGGGAGGGCTGCACTGTCGGAGGGGCAGTACTGAGGGAGCACGGCACTGTCAGAGGGGCAGTACTGAGGGAGGGCTGCACTGTCGGAGGGACAGTACTGAGGGAGCGCTGCACTGTCGGAGGGTCAGTACTGAGGGAGGGCTGCACTGTCGGAGTGGCAGTACTGAGGGAAGGCTGCACTGTCGGAGGGTCAGTACAGAGGGAGCGCTGCACTGTCGGAGGGTCAGTACTGAAGGAGCACGGCACTGTCAGAGGGGCAGTACTGAGGGAGGGCTGCACTGTCGGAGGGGCAGTACTGAGGGAGCACGGCACTGTCAGAGGGGCAGTACTGAGGGAGGGCTGCACTGTCGGAGGGACAGTACTGAGGGAGCGCTGCACTGTCGGAGGGTCAGTACTGAGGGAGGGCTGCACTGTCGGAGTGGCAGTACTGAGGGAAGGCTGCACTGTCGGAGGGTCAGTACAGAGGGAGCGCTGCACTGTCGGAGGGTCAGTACTGATGGAGCACGGCACTGTCAGAGGGGCAGTACTGAGGGAGCACGGCACTGTCGGAGGGTCAGTACTGAGGGAGGGCTGCACTGTCGGAGGGGCAGTACTGAAGGAGCGCTGCACTGTCGGAGGATCAATACTGAGGGAGGGCTGCACTGTCGGAGGGTCAGTACTGAGGGAGCGCTGCACTGTCGGAGGGTCAGTACTGAGGAAGCGCATCACTGTCGGAGGGTCAATACTGAGGGAGCACGGCACTGTCGGAGGGCCAGTACTGCGGGAGCGCTGCACTGTCGGAGGGGCAGTACTGAGGGAGCACGGCACTGTCGGAGGGGCAGTACTGAGGGAGCACGGCACTGTCGGAGGGGCAGTACTGAGGGAGCGCGGCACTGTCAGAGGGGCAGTACTGAGGGAGCACGGCACTGTCAGAGGGTCAGTAATGAGGGAGCGCTGCACTGTCAGATGGTCAGTACTGAGGGAGCACGGCACTGTCGGAGGGGCAGTACTGAGGGAGCACGGCAATGTTGGAGGGGCAGTACTGAGGGAGCACGGCACTGTCGGACGGGCAGTACTGAGGGAGGGCTGCACTTTCGGAGGGGCAGTACTGAGGGAGCATGGCACTGTCGGAGGGGCAGTACTGAGGGAGCACGGCACTGTCGGAGGAGCAGTACTGAGGGAGCACGGCACTGTCGGAGTGGCAGTGCTGAGGGAGCACGGCACTGTCGGAGGGGCAGTACTGAGGGAGGGTTGCACTTTTGGAGGGGCAGTACTGAGGGAGCACGGCACTGTCGGAGGGGCACGACTGAGGGAGCACGGCACTGTCGGAGGGGCAGTGCTGAGGGAGCACGGCACTGTCGGAGGGGCAGTACTGAGGGAGCGCTGCACTGTCGGAGGGGCAGTACTGAGGGAGCACGGCACTGTCTGAGGGTCAGGGCTGAGGGAGCACGGCAGTGTCTGCGGGTCAGTACTGAGGGAGCGCTGCATTGTTGGAGGGGTAGTACTGAGGGAGCGCAGCACTGTCAGAGGGGCAGTACTGAGGGAGCACGGCACTGTCAGAGGGGCAGTACTGAGAGAGCGCTGCACTGTCGGAGGGTCAGTACTGAGGGAGCGCAGCACTTTCAGAGGGGCAGTACTGAGGGAGCGCAGCACTGTCAGAGGGGCAGTCCTGAGGGAGCACGACACTGTCAAAGGGCGAGTACTGAGGGAGTACGGCATTATCGGAGGGTCAGTACAGAGGGAGCACGGCACTGTCAGAGGGTCAGTACTGAGGGAGCGCTGCACTGTCGGAGGGTCAGTACTGAGGGAGGGCTGCACCGTCGGAGGGGCAGTACTGAGGGAGCACAGCACTGTCAGAGGGTCAGTAATGAGGGAGCGCTGCACTGTCAGATGGTCAGTAGTGAGGGAGCACGGCACTGTCGGAGGGGCAGTACTGAGGGAGCACGGCAATGTTGGAGCGGCAGTACTGAGGGAGCACGGCACTGTCGGAGGGGCAGTACTGAGGGAGCGCGGCACTGTCGGAGGGCAGTACTGAGGGAGGGCTGCACTTTCGCAGGGGCAGTACTGAGGGAGCACGTCACTGTCGGAGGGGCAGTACTGAGGGAGCACGGCAGTGTCGGAGGGGCACTACTGAGGGAGCACGGCACTGTCGGAGGGGCGGTACTGAAGGAGCACGGCACTGTCTGAGTGTTAGTGCTGAGGGAGCACGGCACTGCCTGCGGGTCAGTACTGAGGGAGCACGGCACTGTCAGAGGGTCAGTACTGAGGGAGCACGGCACTGTCGGAGGGGCAGTACTGAGGCAGCACGGCACAGTCTGAGGGTCAGCACTGAGGGTGCACGGCACTGTCTGCGGGTCAGTACTGAGGGAGCGCTGTACTGTCGGAGGGGTAGTACTAAGGGAGCGCGGCACTGCCAGAGGGGCATTACTGAGGGAGCACGGCACTGTCAGAGGGGCAGTACTGAGGGAGCGCTGCACTGTCGGAGGGTCAGTACTGAGGGAGGGCTACACTGTCGGAGGGGCAGTACTGAGGGAGCACGGCACTGTCAGAGGGGCAGTGCTGAGGGAGCGCGGCACTGTCGGAGGGGCTGTACTGAGGGAGCGCTGCACTGTCGGAGGGTCAGTACTGAGGGAGTACGGAAATGTCAGAGCGTCAGTACTGAGGGAGAGCTGCACTGTTGGAGGGGCAGTACTGAATGAGCGCTGCACTGTCAGATGATCAGTACTGAGGGATGGCTGCACTGTCGGAGGGGCAGTGCTGAGGGAGCACAGCGCTGTCAGAGGGGCAGTACTGAAGGAGCGCTGCACTGTCAGAGGGGCAGTACTGAGGGAGCGCGGCACTGTCGGGGGGGCAGTACTGAGGGAGGGCTAGACTGTCTGAGGGTCAGTACTGAGGGAGCATGGCACTGTCGGAGGGGCAGTACTGAGGGAACGCTGCACTGTCGGAGGGTCAGTACTGAGGGAGCGAGGCACTGTCAGAGGGGCAGTACTGAGGGAGCGCTGCACTGTTGAAGGGTCAGTACTGAGGGAGCGCAGCACTGTCAGAGCGGCAGTCCTGAGGTAGCACGACACTGTCAGAGGGCCAGTACAGAGGGAGCACAGCATTATCGGAGGGTCAGTACAGAGGGAGCACGGCACTGTCAGAGGGTCAGTACTGAGGGAGGGCTGCACTGTCGGAGGGGCAGTACTGAGGGAGCACGGCACTGTCAGAGGGGCAGTACTGAGGGAGGGCTGCACTGTCGGAGGGACAGTACTGAGGGAGCGCTGCACTGTCGGAGGGTCAGTACTGAGGGAGGGCTGCACTGTCGGAGTGGCAGTACTGAGGGAAGGCTGCACTGTCGGAGGGTCAGTACAGAGGGAGCGCTGCACTGTCGGAGGGTCAGTACTGAAGGAGCACGGCACTGTCAGAGGGGCAGTACTGAGGGAGGGCTGCACTGTCGGAGGGGCAGTACTGAGGGAGCACGGCACTGTCAGAGGGGCAGTACTGAGGGAGGGCTGCACTGTCGGAGGGACAGTACTGAGGGAGCGCTGCACTGTCGGAGGGTCAGTACTGAGGGAGGGCTGCACTGTCGGAGTGGCAGTACTGAGGGAAGGCTGCACTGTCGGAGGGTCAGTACAGAGGGAGCGCTGCACTGTCGGAGGGTCAGTACTGATGGAGCACGGCACTGTCAGAGGGGCAGTACTGAGGGAGCACGGCACTGTCGGAGGGTCAGTACTGAGGGAGCACTGCACCGTCTGAGGGGCAGTACTAAGGGAGCGCTGCACTGTCGGAGGGCCAGTACTGAGGGAGCGCTGAATTGTCTGAGGGTCAGTACTGAGGGAGCACGGCACTGTCAGAGGGTCAGTACTGAGGGAGGGCTGCACTGTCGGAGGGGCAGTACTGAGGGAGCGCTGCACTGTCGGAGGGTCAGTACTGAGGGTGGGCTGCATTGTCGGAGGGGCAGTACTGAGGGAGCGCTGCACTGTCAGAGGGTCCGTACTGAGGGAGCACGGCACTGTTGGAGGGTCAGTACTGAGGGAGCACGGCACTGCCGGAGGGTCAGCACTGAGGGAGCGCTGCACCGTCTGAGGGGCAGTACTAAGGATGCGCTGCACTGTCGGAGGGCCAGTACTGAGGGAGCGCTGCATTGTCTCAGGATCAGTACTGAGGGAGCACGGCACTGTCGGAGGCTCAGTACTGAGGGAGGGCTGCACTGTCGGAGGGGCAGTACTGAGGGAGCGCTGCACTGTCGGAGAGTCAGTACTGAGGGAGGGCTGCAGTGTTGGAGGGGCAGTACTGAGGGACCGCTGCACTGTCGGAGGGTCAGTACTGAGGGAGGGCTGCACTGTCAGATGGTCAGTACTGAGGGAGCGCTGCACTTTCGGAGGGGCAGTACTGAGGGAGCGCTGCCCTGTCGGAGGGGCAGTAATGAGGGAGCATGGCACTGTCGGAGGTGCAGTACTGAGGGCGCGCTGCACTGTCGTGGGGCAGTACTGAAGGAGCGCGGCAATGTCAGAGGGGCAGTATTGAGGGAGCGCTGCACTGTCGGAGGGGCAGTACTGAGGGAGCATGGCACTGTTTGAGGGTCAGTACTGAGGAAGGGCTGCACTGTTGGAGGGGCAGTACTGAGGGAGCACGGCACTGTCGGAGGGGCAGTACTGAGGGAGCATGGAACTGTATGCGGGTCAGTACTGAGGGAGCGCTGCATTGTCGGAGGGGTACTACTGAGGGAGCGCGGCACTGTCAGAGGGGCAGTACTGAGGGAGCATGGCACTGTCAGAGGGGCAGTACTGAGGGAGCGCTGCACTGTCGGAGGGTCAGTACTGAGGGAGCGAAGCACTTTCAGAGGAGCAGTACTGAGGGAGCGCGGCACTGTCAGAGGGGCAGCACTGAGGGAGCACGGCACTGTCAGAGGGGCAGTACTGAGGGAGCACGGCATTGTCGGAGGGACAGTACTGAGGGAGTGCTGCACTGTCGGAGGTTCAGTACAGAGCGAGCATGGCACTGTCAGAGGGTCAGTACTGAGGGAGCGCTTCACTGTCGGAGGGTTAGCACTGACGGAGGGCTGCACTGTCGAAGGGGCAGTACTGAGGGAGCACGGCACTGTCGCAGGGGCAGTACTGAGGGAGCGCTGCACTGTCGGAGGTGCAGTACTGAGGGAGCGCTGCACTGTCGGAGGGGCAGTTCTGAGGGAGCGCAGTACTGTCGGAGGGTCAGTACAGAGGGAGCACGGCCCTGTCAGGGGGTCAGTACTGAGGGAGGGCTGCACTGTCGGAGGGGCAGTACTGAAGGAGCGCTGCACTGTCGGAGGGTCAGTACTGAGGGAGGGCTGCACTGTCGGAGGGTCAGTACTGAGGGAGGGCTGCTCTGTTGCAGGGTCAGTACTGAGGGAGCACTGCACTGTCAGAGGGTCAGTACTGTGGGAGTGCTGCACTGTCTGAGGGTCAGTACTGAGGGAGCACGGCACTGCCTGAGGGTCAGTACTGAGGGAGCGCGGCACTGTCGGAGGGGCAGCACTGAGGGAGCACGGCACTTTCAGAGGGGCAGTACTGAGGGAGCACTGCACTGTCGCAGGGGCAGTATTAAGGGAGCACGGCACTGTCTGAGGGTCAGTAATGAGGGAGGACGGCACTCTCTGATGGTCAGTACTGAGGGAGCGCTGCCCTGTCGGAGGGGTAGTACTGAGGGAGCGCGGCACTGTCAGAGGGGCAGTACTGAGGGAGCGCTGCACTGTCGGAGGGTCAGTACTGAGGGAGCGCGGCACTGTCGGAGGGGCACTACTGAGGGAGAGCGGCAGTGTCGGAGGGGCAGTACTGAGGGAGCGCTGCACTGTCGGAAGGGCAGTACTGAGGGAGCATGGCACTGTCGGAGGCTCAGTACTGAGGGAGGGCTGCACTGTCGGAGTGGCAGTACTGAGGGAGCACGGCACTGTCTGAGGGTCAGTACTGAGGGAGCACGGCACTGTCTGAGGGTCAGTACTGAGGGAGCGCGGCACTGTCTGAGGGTCAGTACTGAGGGAGCACAGCACTGTCAGAGGGGCAGTACTGAGGGAGCACGGCATTTTCGGAGGGCCTGTACTGAAGGGGTGCTGCACTGTCGGAGGGTCAGTACTGAGGGAGCACGGCACTGTCAGCGGGTCAGTACTGGGGGAGCGCTGCACTGTCAGAGGGGCAGTACTGAGGGAGCGCGGCACTGTCAGCGGGTCAGTACTGGGGGAGCGCTGCACTGTCGGAGTGGCAGTACTGAGGGAGCAAAGCATTGTCAGAGGGGCAGTACTGAGTGAGCGCAGCACTGTCAGAGGGGCAGTACTGAGGGAGCGCGGCACTGTCGGAGGGGTAGTACTGAGGGAGCATGGCATTGTCTGCGGTTCAGTACTGAGGGATTGCTGTACTGTCTGAGGGGTAGTACTAAGGGAGCGCGGCACTGTCAGAGGGACAGTACTGAGGGAGCACGGCACTGTCTGAGGGTCAGTACTGAGGAAGGGCTGCACTGTCGGAGGGGCAGTACTGAGGGAGCACGGCACTGTCGGAGGGGCAGTACTGAGGGAGCACGGCAGTGTCTGCGGGTCAGTACTGAGGGAGCGCTGCATTGTTGGAGGGGTAGTACTGAGGGAGCGCAGCACTTTCAGAGGGGCAGTACTGAGTGAGCGCAGCACTGTCAGAGGGGCAGTCCTGAGGGAGCACGACACTGTCAGAGGGCCAGTGTTGAGGGAGCATGGCATTATCGGAGGGTCAGTACAGAGGGAGCACGGCACTGTCAGAGGGTCAGTACTGAGGGAGCGCTGCACTGTCGGAGGGTCAGTACTGAGGGAGGGCTGCCATGTCGGAGGGGCAGTACTGAAGGAGCACGGCACTGTCAGAGAGGCAGTACTGAGGGAGGGCTGCACTGTCGGAGGGTCAGTAAAGTGGGATGGCTGCACTGTCGGAGGGGCAGTACTGAGGGAGGGCTGCACTCTCGGAGGGTCAGTACTGAGGGAGCGCTGCACTGTCGGAGGGTCAGTACTGAGGGAGCACGGCACTGTCAGATGGTCAGTATTGGGGTAGCACGGTATTGTCGGAGGGTCAGTACTGAGGGAGGGCTGCACTGTCGGAGGGTCAGTACTGAGGGAGCGCTGCACTGTTGGAGGGTCAGTACTGATGGAGCACGGCACTGTCAGAGGGGCAGTACTGAGGGAGCCCGGCACTGTCGGAGCGGCAGTACTGAGGGAGCATGGCACTGTCGGAGGGGCAGTACTGAGGGAGCACGGCACTGTCGGAGGGGCAGTGGTGAGGGAGCGCTGCACTGTCGGAGGGTCAGTACTGAGGGAGGGCTGCACTGTCGGAGGGGCAGTACTGAGGGAGGGCTGCACTGTCGGAGGGACAGTACTGAGGGAGCGCTGCACTGTCGGAGGGTCAGTACTGAGGGAGCGCTGCACTGTCAGAGGATCAGTACTGGGGTAGCACGGTATTGTCGGAGGGTCAGTACTGAGGGAGTGCTGCACTGTCGGAGGGGCAATACTGAGTGAGCGCTGCACTGTCGGAGGGTCAGTACTGAGGGAGGGCTGCACTGTCGGAGGGTCAGTCCTGAGGGAGCGCTGCACTGTCGGAGGGTCAGTACTGATGGCGCACGGCACTGTCAGAGGGGCAGTACTGAGGGAGCAGGGCACTGTCAGAGGGTCAGTACTGAGGGAGCACTGCACCGTCTGAGGGGCAGTACTAAGGGAGCGCTGCACTGTTGGAGGGCCAGTACTGAGGGAGCACGGCACTGTCGGAGGGTCAGTACTGAGGGAGCACAGCACTGTCGGAGGGTCAGTACTGAGGGACGGCTGCACTGTCGGAGGGGCAGTACTGAGGGAGCGCTGCACTGTCGGAGTGTCAGTACTGAGGGAGGGCTGCATTGTCGGAGGGGCAGTACTGAGGGAGCGCTGCACTGTCAGAGGGTCAGTACTGAGGGAGCACGGCACTGTTGGAGGGTCAGTACTGAGGGAGCACGGCACAGTCGGAGGGTCAGCACTGAGGGAGCACTGCACCGTCTGAGGGGCAGTACTAAGGATGCGCTGCACTGTCGGAGGGCCAGTACTGAGGGAGCGCTGCATTGTCTCAGGATCAGTACTGAGGGAGCACGGCACTGTCGGAGACTCAGTACTGAGGGAGGGCTGCACTGTCGGAGGGGCAGTACTGAGGGAGCGCTGCACTGTCGGAGGGTCAGTACTGAGGGAGGGCTGCAGTGTTGGAGGGGCAGTACTGAGGGAGCGCTGCACTGTCGGAGGGTCAGTACTGAGGGAGGGCTGCACTGTCAGATGGTCAGTACTGAGGGAGCGCTGCACTGTCGGAGGGACAGTACTGAGGGAGCGCTGCACTGTCGGAGGGGCAGTACTGAGGGCGCGCTGCAGTGTCGTAGGGGCAGTACTGAGGGAGCGCGGCACTGTCAGAGAGGCAGTACTGAGGGAGCACGGCACTGTCAGAGGGGCAGTACTGAGAGAGCATGGCATTGTCGGAGGGTCAGTACTGAGGGAGTGCTGCACTGTCGGAGGTTCAGTACAGAGGGAGCATGGCACTGTCAGCGGGTCAGTACTGAGGGAGCGCTGCACTGTCGGAGAGTCAGTACTGAGGGAGGGCTGCACTGTCGGAGGGGCAGTACTGAGGGAGCACGGCACTGTCAGCGGGGCAGTACTGAGGGAGCGCAGCACTGTCGCAGGGGCAGTACTGAGGGAGCGCTGCACTGTCGGAGGTGCAGTACTGAGGGAGCGCTGCACTGTCGGAGGGGCAGTTCTGAGGGAGCGCAGCACTGTCGGAGGGTCAGTACTGAGGGAGCACGGCCCTGTCAGAGGGTCAGTACTGAGGGAGGGCTGCACTGTCGGAGGGGCAGTACTGAAGGAGCGCTGCTCTGTCGGAGGGTCAGTACTGAGGGAGGGCTGCACTGTCGGAGGGTCAGGACTGAGGGAGGGCTGCACTGTCGGAGGGTCAGTGCTGAGGGAGCAGTGCACTCTCAGAGGGTCAGTACTGAGGGAGCGCTGCAGTGTCTGAGGGTCAGTACTGAGGGAGCAAGGCACTGTCTGAGGGTCAGTACTGAGGGAGCGCGGCACTGTCGGAGGGGCAGCACTGAGGGAGCACGGCACTTTCGGAGGGGCAGTACTGAGGGAGCACTACACTGTCGGAGGGGCAGTATTAAGGGAGCACGGCACTGTCTGAGGGTCAGTAATGAGGGAGCACGGCACTGTCTGATGGTCAGTACGGAGGGAGCGCTGCCCTGTCGGAGGGGTAGTACTGAGGGAGCGCGGCACTGTCAGAGGGGCAGTACTGAGGGAGCGCTGCACTGTCGGAGGGGCACCACTGAGGGAGAGCGGCAGTGTCGGAGGAGCAGTACTGAGGGAGCGCTGCACTGTCGGAGGGGCAGTACTGAGGGAGCGCTGCCCTGTCGGAAGGGCAGTACTGAGGGAGGGCTGCACTGTCGGAGGGGCAGTACTGAGGGAGCACAGCACTGTCAGAGGGGTAGTACTGAGGGAGCGCGGCACTGTCAGAGGGGCAGTACTGAGGGAGCACGGCACTGTCAGAGGGGCAGTGCTGAGAGAGCGCTGCACTGTCGGAGGGTCAGTACTGAGGGAGCGCAGCACTTTCAGAGGGGCAGTCCTGAGGGAGTGCGGCACTGTCAGAGGGGCAGTACTGAGGGAGCATGGCACTGTCAGAGGGGCAGTACTTAGGGAGCACGGCATTGTCGGAGGGTATGCACTGAGGGAGTGCTGCACTGTCGGAGGTTCAATACAGAGGGAGCACGGCACTATCAGAGGGTCAGTACTGAGGGAGCACGGCACTGTCGGAGGGTCAGTACTGAGGGAGGGCTGCACTGTCGGAGGGGCAGTACTGAGGGAACGCTGCACTGTCGGAGGGTCAGTACTGAGGGAGGGCTGCATTGTCGGAGGGGCAGTACTGAGGGAGCGCTGCACTGTCAGAGGGTCAGTACTGAGGGAGCACGGCACTGTTGGAGGGTCAGTACTGAGGGAGCACGGCACAGTCGGAGGGTCAGCACTGAGGGAGCACTGCACCGTCTGAGGGGCAGTACTAGGGATGCGCTGCACTGTCGGAGGGCCAGTACTGAGGGAGCGCTGCATTGTCTCAGGATCAGTACTGAGGGAGCACGGCACTGTCGGAGACTCAGTACTGAGGGAGGGCTGCACTGTCGGAGGGGCAGTACTGAGGGAGCGCTGCTCTGTCGGAGGGTCAGTACTGAGGGAGGGCTGCAGTGTTGGAGGGGCAGTACAGAGGGAGCGCTGCACTGTCGGAGGGTCAGTACTGAGGGAGGGCTGCACTGTCAGATGGTCAGTACTGAGGGAGCGCTGCACTGTCGGAGGGGCAGTACTGAGGGAGCGCTGCACTGTCGGAGGGGCAGTACTGAGGGAGCACGGCACTGTCGGAGGGGCAGTACTGAGGGCGCGCTGCAGTGTCGTAGGGGCAGTACTGAGGGAGCGCGGCACTGTCAGAGGGGCAGTACTGAGGGAGCACGGCACTGTCGGAGGTTCAGTACAGAGGGAGCATGGCACTGTCAGAGGGTCAGTACTGAGGGAGCGGTGCACTGTCGGAGGGTCAGTACTGAGGGAGGGCTGCACTGCCGGAGGGGCAGTACTGTGGGAGCACGGCACTGTCAGAGGGGCAGTACTGAGGGAGCGCAGCACTGTCGCAGGGGCAGTACTGAGGGAGCGCTGCACTGTCGGAGGTGCAGTACTGAGGGAGCGCTGCACTGTCGGAGGGGCAGTTCTGAGGGAGCGCAGTACTGTCGGAGGGTCAGTACTGAGGGAGCACGGCCCTGTCAGAGTGTCAGTACTGAGGGAGGGCTGCACTGTCGGAGGGTCAGTACTGAGGGAGCACTGCACTCTCAGAGCGTCAGTACTGAGGGAGCGCTGCAGTGTCTGAGGGGCAGTATTAAGGGAGCACGGCACTGTCTGAGGGTCAGTAATGAGGGAGCACGGCACTGTCTGATGGTCAGTACTGAGGGAGCGCGGCCCTGTCGGAGGGGTAGTACTGAGGGAGCGCGGCACTGTCGGAGGGGCACTACTGAGGGAGAGCGGCAGTGTCGGAGGAGCAGTACTGAGGGAGCGCTGCACTGTCGGAGGGGCAGTACTGAGGGAGCGCTGCCCTGTCGGAAGGGCAGTACTGAGGGAACGCGGCACTCTCGGAGGCTCAGTACTGAGGGAGGGCTGCACTGTCGGAGTGGCAGTACTGAGGGAGCACGGCACTGTCTGAGGGTCAGTACTGAGGGAGCACGGCACTGTCTGAGGGTCAGTACTGAGGGAGCGCGGCACTGTCTGAGGGTCAGTACTGAGGGAGCGCGGCACTGTCAGAGGGGCAGTACTGAGGGAGCACGGCACTGTCACAGGGGCAGTACTGAGGGAGCAGGGCATTGTCGGAGGGCCAGTACTGAAGGGGTGCTGCACTGTCGGAGTGTCAGTACTGAGGGAGCACGGCACTGTCAGCGGGTCAGTACTGGGGGAGCGCTGCACTGTCGGAAGGTCAGTACTGAGGGAGGGCTGCACTGTCGGAGGGGCAGTACTGAGGGAGCACAGCACTGTCAGAGGGGCAGTACTGAGGGAGCGCAGCACTGTCAGAGGGGCAGTACTGAGGGAGCGCGGCACTGTCGGAGGGGTAGTACTGAGGGAGCATGGCACTGTCTGTGGGTCAGTACTGAGGGATCGCTGTACTGTCGGAGGGTCAGTACTGAGGGAGCGCAGCACTTTCAGAGGGGCAGTACTGAGGGAGCATGGCACTGTCAGAGGGGCAGTACTTAGGGAGCACGGCACTGTCGGAGGTTCAATACAGAGGGAGCACGGCACTATCAGAGGGTCAGTACTGAGGGAGCGCTGCACTGTCGGAGGGTCAGTACTGAGGGAGGGCTACACTGTCTGAGGGGCAGTACTGAGGGAGCACGGCACTGTCAGAGGGGCAGTACTGAGGGAGAGCGGCACTGTCGGATGGGCAGTACTGAGGGAGCGCTGCACTGTCGGAGGGGCAGTAATGAGGGAGCGCGGCACTGTCGGAGGGTCAGTACTGAGGGAGCACTACACTGTCGGAGGGTCAGTACTGAGAGAGCACGGCGCTTTCGGAGGGTCAATACTGAGTGAGCACGGCACTCTCTGACGGTCAGTACTGAGGGAGGGCTGCACTGTCAGAGGGCCAGTACTGAGGGAGCGCTGCACTGTCAGAGGGGCAGTACTGAGGGGGCGCAGCACTTTCAGAGGGGCAGTCCTGAGGGAGTGCGGCACTGTCAGAGGGGCAGTACTGAGGGAGCATGGCACTGTCAGAGGGGCAGTACTTAGGGAGCACGGCATTGTCGGAGGGTATGCACTGAGGGAGTGCTGCACTGTCGGAGGTTCAATACAGAGGGAGCACGGCACTATCAGAGGGTCAGTACTGAGGGAGCACGGCACTGTCGGAGGGTCAGTACTGAGGGAGGGCTGCACTGTCGGAGGGGCAGTACTGAGGGAACGCTGCACTGTCGGAGGGTCAGTACTGAGGGAGGGCTGCATTGTCGGAGGGGCAGTACTGAGGGAGCGCTGCACTGTCAGAGGGTCAGTACTGAGGGAGCACGGCACTGTTGGAGGGTCAGTACTGAGGGAGCACGGCACAGTCGGAGGGTCAGCACTGAGGGAGCACTGCACCGTCTGAGGGGCAGTACTAGGAATGCGCTGCACTGTCGGAGGGCCAGTACTGAGGGAGCGCTGCATTGTCTCAGGATCAGTACTGAGGGAGCACGGCACTGTCGGAGACTCAGTACTGAGGGAGGGCTGCACTGTCGGAGGGGCAGTACTGAGGGAGCGCTGCTCTGTCGGAGGGTCAGTACTGAGGGAGGGCTGCAGTGTTGGAGGGGCAGTACAGAGGGAGCGCTGCACTGTCGGAGGGTCAGTACTGAGGGAGGGCTGCACTGTCAGATGGTCAGTACTGAGGGAGCGCTGCACTGTCGGAGGGGCAGTACTGAGGGAGCGCTGCACTGTCGGAGGGGCAGTACTGAGGGAGCACGGCACTGTCGGAGGGGCAGTACTGAGGGCGCGCTGCAGTGTCGTAGGGGCAGTACTGAGGGAGCGCGGCACTGTCAGAGGGGCAGTACTGAGGGAGCACGGCACTGTCGGAGGTTCAGTACAGAGGGAGCATGGCACTGTCAGAGGGTCAGTACTGAGGGAGCGCTGCACTGTCGGAGGGTCAGTACTGAGGGAGGGCTGCACTGCCGGAGGGGCAGTACTGAGGGAGCACGGCACTGTCAGAGAGGCAGTACTGAGGGAGCGCAGCACTGTCGCAGGGGCAGTACTGAGGGAGCGCTGCACTGTCGGAGGTGCAGTACTGAGGGAGCGCTGCACTGTCGGAGGGGCAGTTCTGAGGGAGCGCAGTACTGTCGGAGGGTCAGTACTGAGGGAGCACGGCCCTGTCAGAGGGTCAGTACTGAGGGAGGGCTGCACTGTCGGAGGGTCAGTACTGAGGGAGCACTGCACTCTCAGAGCGTCAGTACTGAGGGAGCGCTGCAGTGTCTGAGGGGCAGTATTAAGGGAGCACGGCACTGTCTGAGGGTCAGTAATGAGGGAGCACGGCACTGTCTGATGGTCAGTACTGAGGGAGCGCGGCCCTGTCGGAGGGGTAGTACTGAGGGAGCGCGGCACTGTCAGAGGGGCAGTGCTGAGGGAGTGCTGCACTGTCGGAGGGTCAGTACTGAGGGAGCGCGGCACTGTCGGAGGGGCACTACTGAGGGAGAGCGGCAGTGTCGGAGGAGCAGTACTGAGGGAGCGCTGCACTGTCGGAGGGGCAGTACTGAGGGAGCGCTGCCCTGTCGGAAGGGCAGTACTGAGGGAACGCGGCACTGTCGGAGGCTCAGTACTGAGGGAGGGCTGCACTGTCGGAGTGGCAGTACTGAGGGAGCACGGCACTGTCTGAGGGTCAGTACTGAGGGAGCACGGCACTGTCTGAGGGTCAGTACTGAGGGAGCGCGGCACTGTCTGAGGGTCAGTACTGAGGGAGCGCGGCACTGTCAGAGGGGCAGTACTGAGGGAGCACGGCACTGTCAGAGGGGCAGTACTGAGGGAGCAGGGCATTGTCGGAGGGCCAGTACTGAAGGGGTGCTGCACTGTCGGAGTGTCAGTACTGAGGGAGCACGGCACTGTCAGCGGGTCAGTACTGGGGGAGCGCTGCACTGTCGGAAGGTCAGTACTGAGGGAGGGCTGCACTGTCGGAGGGGCAGTACTGAGGGAGCACAGCACTGTCAGAGGGGCAGTACTGAGGGAGCGCAGCACTGTCAGAGGGGCAGTACTGAGGGAGCGCGGCACTGTCGGAGGGGTAGTACTGAGGGAGCATGGCACTGTCTGTGGGTCAGTACTGAGGGATCGCTGTACTGTCGGAGGGGTAGTACTAAGGGAGCGCGGCACTGTCAGAGGGGCAGTACTGAGGGAGCACGGCACTGTCAGAGGGGCAGTACTTAGGGAGCACGGCACTGTCGGAGGTTCAATACAGAGGGAGCACGGCACTATCAGAGGGTCAGTACTGAGGGAGCGCTGCACTGTCGGAGGGTCAGTACTGAGGGAGGGCTACACTGTCTGAGGGGCAGTACTGAGGGAGCACGGCACTGTCAGAGGGGCAGTACTGAGGGAGAGCGGCACTGTCGGAGGGGCAGTACTGAGGGAGCGCTGCACTGTCGGAGGGGCAGTAATGAGGGAGCGCGGCACTGTCGGAGGGTCAGTACTGAGGGAGCACTACACTGTCGGAGGGTCAGTACTGAGAGAGCACGGCGCTGTCGGAGGGTCAATACTGAGTGAGCACGGCACTCTCTGACGGTCAGTACTGAGGGAGGGCTGCACTGTCAGAGGGCCAGTACTGAGGGAGCGCTGCACTGTCAGAGGGGCAGTACTGAGGGGGCGCAGCACTGTCTGAGGGTCAGTACTGAGGGAGGGCTGCACTGTCGGAGGGGCAGTACTGAGGGTGCACGGCACTGTCGGAGGGGCACTACTGAGGGAGCACGGCACTGTCGGAGGGTCAGTACAGAGGGAGCACGGCACTGTCAGAGGGTCAGTACTGAGGGAGCACGGCACTGTCAGAGGGGCAGTACTGAGGGAGCGCGGCACTATCGGAGTGGCAGTACTGAGGGAGCACGGCATTGTCAGAGCGTCAGTACTGGGGTAGCACGGTATTGTCGGAGGGTCAGTACTGAGGGATTGCTGCACTGTCGGAGGGTCAGTGCTGAGGGGGCGCTGCACTGTCGGAGGGTCAGTACTGAGGGAGCGCTGCACTGTCTGAGGGTCAGTACTGAGGGAGTACGGCACTGTCGGAGGGTCAGTACTGAGGGAGGGCTGCACTGTCGGAGGGGCAGTACTGAGGGAGCGCTGCACTGTCGGAGGGTCAGTACTGAGGGAGGGCTGCACTGTCAGAGGGTCAGCACTGAGGGAGGGCTGCACTGTCGGAGGGTCAGTACTGAGGGAGCGCAGCACCGTCGGAGGGTCAGTACTGAGGGAGCACGGCACTGTCGGAGGGTCAGTTCTGAGGGAGCACTGCACTGTCGGAGGGGCAGTACTGAGGGAGCTCGTCACTGTCGGAGGGGCAGTATTGAGGGAGCACTGCACTGTCGGAGGGGCAGTACTGAGGGTGCACGGCACTGTCTGATGGTCAGTACTGAGGGAGCGCTGCACTGTCGGAGGGGTAGTACTGAGGGAGCGCGGCACTGTCAGAGGTGCAGCACTGAGGGAGCACGGCACTGTCAGAGGGGCAGTACTGAGGGAGCGCTGTACTGTCGGAGGGTCAGCACTGAGGGAGAACGGCACTGTCGGGAGGGGCAGTACTGAGGGAGCGCGGCAGTGTCGGAGGGGCAGTACTGAGGGAGCGCTGCACTGTCGGAGGGGCAGTACTGAGGGAGCGCTGCACTGTCGGAAGGGCAGTACTGAGGGAGCGCGGCACTGTCGGAGGCTCAGTACTGAGGGAGGGCTGCACTGTCGGAGGGGCAGTACTGAGGGAGCACGGCACTGTTGGAGGGTCAGTTCTGAGGGAGCGCTGCACCGTCGGAGGGCCAGTACTGAGGGAGCGCTGCACTGTCTGAGGGTCAGTGCTGAGGGAGCACGGCACTGTCGGAGGGTCAGTACTGAGGGAGGGCTGCACTGTAGGAGGGGCAGTACTGAGGGAGCGGTGCACCGTCTGAGGGGCAGTACTGAGGGAGCGCTGCTCTGTCGGAGGGCCAGTACTGAAGGAGCGCTGCACTGTCTGAGGGTCAGTACTGAGGGAGAACGGCACTGTCGGAGGGTCAGTACTGAGGGAGGGCTGCACTGTCGGAGGGGCAGGACTGAGGGAGAGCTGCACTGTCGGAGGGTCAGTACTGAGGGAGCACGGCACTGTCGGAGGGGCAGTACTGAGGGAGCGCTGCACTGTCAGAGGGTTAGTACTGAGGGAGCGAGGAACTGTCAGAGGGGCAGTACTGAGGTAGCACGGCACTGTCAGAGGGGCAGTACTGAGGGAGCACGGCTTTGTCGGAGGGTCAGTCCTGAAGGAGTGCTGCACTGTCGGAGGGTCAGTACTGAGGGAGCACGGCACTGTCAGTGGTTCAGTACTGGGGGAGCGCTGCACTGTCGGAGGGCTAGTACTGAGGGAGGGCTGCACTGTCGGAGGGGCAGTACTGAGGGAGCACAGCACTGTCGGAGGGGCAGTACTGAGGGAGCGCGGCACTGTCTGAGGGGCAGTACTGAGGGAGCACGGCACTGTCAGAGGGGCAGTACTGAGCGAGCACGGCATTGTCGGAGGGTCAGTACTGAGGGAGCACGGCACTGTCAGTAGGTCAGTACTGGGGGAGCGCTGCACTGTCAGAGGGCCAGTAGTGAGGGAGGGCTGCACTGTCGGAGGGGCATTACTGAGGGAGCACAGCACCGTCAGAGGGGCAGTACTGATGCAGCGCGGCACTGTCTGAGCGGCAGTACTGAGGGAGTATGGCACTGTCGGAGGGGCAGTACTGAGGGAGCACGGCACTCTCGGAGGGGCAGTACTGAGGGAGCGCTGCACTATCGGAGGGGCAGTACTGAGGGAGCGCGGCACTTTCAGAGGGGCAGTACTGAGGAAGGGCTGCACTGTCGGAGGGGCAGTACTGAGGATGCATGGCACTGTCGGAGGGGCAGTACTGAGGGAGCACGGCACTGTCTGCGGGTCAGTACTGAGGGAACGCTGCATTGTTGGAGGGGTAGTACTGAGGGAGCGCGGCACTGTCAGAGGGGCAGTACTGAGGGTGCACGGCACTGTCAGAGGGGCAGTACTGAGGGAGGGTTGCACTGTCGGATGGTCAGTACTGAGGGAGCGCAGCACTGTCGGAGCGGCAGTGCTGAGGGAGCACGGCACTGTCGGAGGGTCAGTACTGAGGGAGCACGGCACTGTCTGAGGGTCAGTACTGAGGGAGGGCTGCACTGTCGGCGGGGCAGTACTGAGGGAGCGCTGCACTGTCTGTGGGCCAGTACTGAGGGAGCGCTGCACTGTCTGAGGGTCAGTACTGAGGGAGCATGGCACTGTCGGAGGGTCAGTACTGAGGGAGGGCTGCACTGTCGGAGGGACAGTACTGAGGGAGCGACGGCACTGTCGGAGGGTCAGTACTGAGGGAGGGCTGCACTGTCGGAGGGTCAGTACTGAGGGAGCGCTGCACTGTCGGAGGGTCAGTACTGAGGGAGGGCTGCACAGTCGGAGGGTCAATACTGAGGGAGCGCTGCACTGTCGGAGTGTCAGTACTGAGGGATCACGGCACTGTCGGAGGGTCAGTTCTGAGGCAGCACGGCACTGTCTGACGGTCATTACTGAGGGAGGGCTGCACAGTCGGAGGGGCAGTACTGAGGGAGCACGGCACTATCGGTTGGCAGCACTGAGGGAGCATGGCACTGTCGGACGGGCAGTACTGATGGAGCGCTGCACTGTCGGAGTGGTTGTACTGAGGGAGCGCGGCACTGTCAGAGGGGCAGCACTGAGGGAGCACGGCACTGTCAGAGGGGCAGTACTGAGTGAGCACGGCACTCTCTGACGGTCAGTACTGAGGGAGGGCTGCACTGTCGGAGGGCCAGTACTGAGGGAGCGCTGCACTGTCAGAGGGGCAGTACTGAGGGGGCGCAGCACTGTCTGAGGGTCAGTACTGAGGGAGGGCTGCACTGTCGGAGGGGCAGTACTGAGGGTGCACGGCACTGTCGGAGGGGCACTACTGAGGGAGCACGGCACTGTCGGAGGGGCAGCACTGAGGGAGCACGGCATTGTCGGAGGGTCAGTACTGAGGGAGTGCTGCACTGTCGGAGGGTCAGTACAGAGCGAGCATGGCACTGTCAGAGGGTCAGTACTGAGGGAGCGCTGCACTGTCGGAGGGTCAGTACTGAGGGAGGGCTGCACTGTCGGAGGGGCAGTACTGAGGGAGCACGGCACTGTCGCAGGGGCAGTACTGAGGGAGCGCGGCACTGTCGCAGGGGCACTACTGAGGGAGCGCTGCACTGTCAGAGCGGCAGTACTGAGGGAGCGCTGCACTGTCGGAGGGGCAGTTCTGAGGGAGCGTGGCACTGTCGGAGGGTCAGTACTGAGGGAGCACGGCCCTGTCAGAGGGTCAGTACTGAGGGAGGGCTGCACTGTCGGAGGGGCTGTACTGAGGGAGCGCTGCACTGTCGGAGGGTCAGTACTGAGGGAGGGCTGCACTGTCGGAGGGGCAGTACTGAGGGAGGGCTGCACTGTCGGAGGGTCAGTGCTGAGGGAGCACTGCACTGTCAGAGGGTCAGTACTGAGGGATCACGGCACTGTTTGAGGGTCAGTACTGAGGGAGCGTGGCACTGTCGGAGGGGCAGTACTGAGGGAGTACGGCACTGTCTGAGGGTCAGTACTGAGGGAGCGCGGCATTGTCGGAGGGGCAGTACTGACGGAGCACGGCACTGTCGGAGGGGCAGTACTGAGGGAGCACGGCACTGTCTGAGGGTCAGTAATTAGGGAGCACGGCACTGTCTGATGGTCAGTACTGAGGGAGCGCTGCACTGTCGGAGGGATAGTACTGGGGGAGCGCGGCACTGTCAGAGGGGCAGCACTGAGGGAGCACGGCACAATCAGAGGGTCAGTACTGAGGTAGCGCGGCACTGTCGGAGGGGCAGTACTGAGGGAGAGCGGCAGTGTCGGAGGGGCAGTACTGAGGGAGCGCTGCACTGTCGGAGGGTCAGTACTGAGGGAGCGCTGCATGTCGGAAGGGCAGTACTGAGGGAGCGCGACACTGTCGGAGGCTCAGTACTGAGGGAGGGCTGCACTGTCGGAGGGGCAGTACTGAGGGAGCACGGCACTGTCAGAGGGGCAGTACTGAGGGAGCACTGCACTGTTGGAGGGTCAGTTCTGAGGGAGTGCTGCACTGTCGGAGGGCCAGTACTGAGGGAGCGCTGCACTGTCTGAGGGTCAGTACTGAGGGAGGGCTGCACTGTCGGAGGGTCAGTACTGAGGGAGCGCAGCACTGTCGGAGGGGCAGTACTGAGGGCGCACGGCACTGTCAGAGGGGCAGTACTGAGGGAGCACTGCACTGTCGGAGGGACAGTACTGAGGGAGCACGGCACTGTCAGAGGGGCAGCACTGAGGGAGCACGGCAATGTCAGAGGGGCAGTACTGAGGGAGCACTGCACTGTCGGAGTGTCAGTACTGACGGAGCACGGCACTGTCGGGAGGGGCAGTACTGAGGGACCGCGGCAGTGTCGGAGGGGCAGTACTGAGGGAGGGCTGCACTGTCAGAGGGTCAGTACTGAGGGAGGGCTGCACTGTCGGAGGGTCAGTACTGAGGGAGCGCAGCACTGTCGGAGGGTCAGTACTTAGGGAGGGCTGCACTGTCGGAGGGGCAGTACTGAGGGAGCGCTGCACTGTCGGTGGGCCAGTACTGAGGGAGCGCTGCACTGTCGGTGGGCCAGTACTGAGTGAGCGCTGCACTGTCTGAGGGTCTGTACTGAGGGAGCACGGCACTGTCGGAGGGTCAGTACTGAGGGAGGGCTGCACACAGTACTGAGGGAGCACTGCACTGTCGGAGTGTCAGTACTGAGGGAGGGCTGCACTGTCAGTACAAGTCAGTACAAAGAAGGTTCACTCGGTTAATCCCGGGGATGAGGGGGTGGTCATATGAGGAGAGGTTGAGCAGATTGGGACTCTACTCATTGGAGTTCAGAAGAATGAGAGGCGATCTTATTGAAACATATAAGATTGTGAAGCGGCTTGATCGGGTGGATGCGGTGAGGATGTTCCCAATGATGGGTGAAACTAGAACTTGGGGGCATAATCTTAAAATAAGGGGCTGCTCATTCAAAACTGAGATGAGGAGAAACTTCTTCACTCAGAGGGTGGTAGGTTTGTGGAATTTGCTGCCCCAGAAAGCTGTGGAAGCTACATCATTAAATAAATTTAAAACAGAAATAGATAGTTTCCTAGAAGTAAAGGGAATTAAGGGTTACGGGGAGCGGGCAGGAAATTGGACATGAGTCTAGGTTCGGATCGGTCATGGCCCTGTGGGTAGTGGAGTGGGCCCAGGGGCCGTGTAGCCTTGTTCTGCTCCTACTGTGTTCTAATTCTGTGTTAGATTTCAGGAGATGGTTTTATTCCTGTTCCTGGCTGGGGTGGAGATCGCATTTACAGAAGGTAAGTACTGTAGAAAATATAGGGACAGAGTGATCTCCTGGAAGAATTTCGATCGCCGAGATGGGTCGGAGAGGAATTTCCCAGATTTTTTTCTCCCAAATTGGCCATTGGGTCTTTATCTGGTTTTTCGCCTCTCCCGGGAGATCACATGGGTTCGGGTGGATGCAGAGTGATAGAAGATTTGAGGTTAGGATCAGATCAGCCATGATCTTATTGAATGGTGGAGCAGGCTCGAGGGGCCGATTGGCCTACTCCTGCTCCTATTTCTTATGTTCTTATGTTCTTATGTTCTGTCGGAGGGGCAGTACTGAGGGAGGGCTGCACTGTCGGAGGGTCAGTACTGAGGGAGCGCTGCACTGTCGGAGGGTCAGTACTGAGGGAGTGCTGCACTGTCAGAGGGTCAGTACAGAGGGAGGGCTGCACTGTCGGAGGGCCAGTACTGAGGGAGCACGGCACTGTCAGAGGGGCAGTACTGAGGGAGCACGGCATTGTCGGAGGGTCAGTACTGAGGGAGTGCTGCACTGTCGGAGGGTCAGTACTGAGGGAGCACGGCATTGTCTGAGGGTCAGTACTGAGGGAGCGCTGCACTGTCGGAGGGTCAGTACTGAGGGAGTGCTGCACTGTCTGACGGTCAGTACTGAGGGGGGGCTGCACTGTCGGAGGGCCAGTACTGAGGGAGCACGGCACTGTCAGAGGGGCAGTACTGAGGGAGCACGGCATTGTCGGAGGGTCAGTACTGAGGGAGTGCTGCACTGTCGGAGGGTCAGTACTGAGGGAGCACGGCATTGTCTGAGGGTCAGTACTGAGGGAGCGCTGCACTGTCGGAGGGTCAGTATTGAGGGAGGGCTGCACTGTCGGAGGGGCAGTACTGAGGGAGCGCGGCACTGTCGGAGGGGCAGTACTGAGGGAGCGCTGCACTGTCGAAGGGTCAGTACTGAGGGAGTGCTGCACTGTCGGAGGGGCAGTACTGAGGGAGCGCAGCACTGTCGGAGGGTCAGTACTGAGGGAGGGCTGCACTGTCGGAGGGGCAGTACTGAGGGAGCACGGCTCTGTCAGAGGGGCACTACTGAGGGAGCACAGCACTGTCGGAGGGTCAGTACTGAGGGAGCACTGCACCGTCTGAGGGGCAGTACTAAGGGAGCGCTGCACTGTCGGAGGGCCAGTACTGAGGGAGCGCTGCACTGTCGGAGGGGCAGTACTGAGGGAGCGCTGCACTGTCAGAGGGTCAGTACTGAGGGAGCACGGCACTGTCGGAGGGTCAGTACTGAGGGAGCACGGCAATGTCTGAGGGTCAGTACTGAGGGAGGGCTGCACTGTCGGAGGGGCAGTACTGAGGGAGTGCTGCACCTTCGGAGGGCCAGTACTGAGGGAGCGCTGCACTGTCAGAGGGGCAGTACTGAGGGAGCGCGGCACTGTCGGAGGGGCAATACTGAGGGAGCACAGCACTGTCGGAGGGGCAGTACTGAGGTAGCACGTCACTGTCAGAGGGGCAGTATTGATGGAGCGCTGCACTGTCGGAGGGGCAGTACTGAGGGAGCACGGCACTGTCTGAGGGTCAGTACTGAGCGAGGGCTGCACTTTCGGAGGGGCAGTATTGAGGGAGCACGGCACTGTTGGAGGGGCAGTACTGAGGGAGCGCTGCTCTGTCGGAGGGCCAGTACTGAAGGAGCGCTGCACTGTCTGAGGGTCAGTACTGAGGGAGAACGGCACTGTCGGAGGGTCAGTACTGAGGGAGGGCTGCACTGTCGGAGGGGCAGGACTGAGGGAGAGCTGCACTGTCGGAGGGTCAGTACTGAGGGAGCACGGCACTGTCGGAGGGGCAGTACTGAGGGAGCGCTGCACTGTCAGAGGGTTAGTACTGAGGGAGCGAGGAACTGTCAGAGGGGCAGTACTGAGGTAGCACGGCACTGTCAGAGGGGCAGTACTGAGGGAGCACGGCTTTGTCGGAGGGTCAGTCCTGAAGGAGTGCTGCACTGTCGGAGGGTCAGTACTGAGGGAGCACGGCACTGTCAGTGGTTCAGTACTGGGGGAGCGCTGCACTGTCGGAGGGCTAGTACTGAGGGAGGGCTGCACTGTCGGAGGGGCAGTACTGAGGGAGCACAGCACTGTCGGAGGGGCAGTACTGAGGGAGCGCGGCACTGTCTGAGGGGCAGTACTGAGGGAGCACGGCACTGTCAGAGGGGCAGTACTGAGCGAGCACGGCATTGTCGGAGGGTCAGTACTGAGGGAGCACGGCACTGTCAGTGGGTCAGTACTGGGGGAGCGCTGCACTGTCAGAGGGCCAGTAGTGAGGGAGGGCTGCACTGTCGGAGGGGCATTACTGAGGGAGCACAGCACCGTCAGAGGGGCAGTACTGAGGGAGCGCGGCACTGTCAGAGGGGCAGTACTGATGCAGCGCGGCACTGTCTGAGGGTCAGTACTGAGGGAGCGCGGCATTGTCGGAGGGGCAGTACTGACGGAGCACGGCACTGTCGGAGGGGCAGTACTGAGGGAGCACGGCACTGTCTGAGGGTCAGTAATTAGGGAGCACGGCACTGTCTGATGGTCAGTACTGAGGGAGCGCTGCACTGTCGGAGGGATAGTACTGGGGGAGCGCGGCACTGTCAGAGGGGCAGCACTGAGGGAGCACGGCACAATCAGAGGGGCAGTACTGAGGGAGCGCTGCACTGTCGGAGGGTCAGTACTGAGGTAGCGCGGCACTGTCGGAGGGGCAGTACTGAGGGAGAGCGGCAGTGTCGGAGGGGCAGTACTGAGGGAGCGCTGCAGTGTCGGAGGGTCAGTACTGAGGGAGCGCTGCATGTCGGAAGGGCAGTACTGAGGGAGCGCGACACTGTCGGAGGCTCAGTACTGAGGGAGGGCTGCACTGTCGGAGGGGCAGTACTGAGGGAGCACGGCACTGTCAGAGGGGCAGTACTGAGGGAGCACTGCACTGTTGGAGGGTCAGTTCTGAGGGAGTGCTGCACTGTCGGAGGGCCAGTACTGAGGGAGCGCTGCACTGTCTGAGGGTCAGTACTGAGGGAGGGCTGCACTGTCGGAGGGTCAGTACTGAGGGAGCGCAGCACTGTCGGAGGGGCAGTACTGAGGGCGCACGGCACTGTCAGAGGGGCAGTACTGAGGGAGCACTGCACTGTCGGAGGGACAGTACTGAGGGAGCACGGCACTGTCAGAGGGGCAGCACTGAGGGAGCACGGCAATGTCAGAGGGGCAGTACTGAGGGAGCACTGCACTGTCGGAGTGTCAGTACTGACGGAGCACGGCACTGTCGGGAGGGGCAGTACTGAGGGACCGCGGCAGTGTCGGAGGGGCAGTACTGAGGGAGGGCTGCACTGTCAGAGGGTCAGTACTGAGGGAGGGCTGCACTGTCGGAGGGTCAGTACTGAGGGAGCGCAGCACTGTCGGAGGGTCAGTACTTAGGGAGGGCTGCACTGTCGGAGGGGCAGTACTGAGGGAGCGCTGCACTGTCGGTGGGCCAGTACTGAGGGAGCGCTGCACTGTCGGTGGGCCAGTACTGAGTGAGCGCTGCACTGTCTGAGGGTCTGTACTGAGGGAGCACGGCACTGTCGGAGGGTCAGTACTGAGGGAGGGCTGCACACAGTACTGAGGGAGCACTGCACTGTCGGAGTGTCAGTACTGAGGGAGGGCTGCACTGTCAGTACAAGTCAGTACAAAGAAGGTTCACTCGGTTAATCCCGGGGATGAGGGGGTGGTCATATGAGGAGAGGTTGAGCAGATTGGGACTCTACTCATTGGAGTTCAGAAGAATGAGAGGCGATCTTATTGAAACATATAAGATTGTGAAGCGGCTTGATCGGGTGGATGCGGTGAGGATGTTCCCAATGATGGGTGAAACTAGAACTTGGGGGCATAATCTTAAAATAAGGGGCTGCTCATTCAAAACTGAGATGAGGAGAAACTTCTTCACTCAGAGGGTGGTAGGTTTGTGGAATTTGCTGCCCCAGAAAGCTGTGGAAGCTACATCATTAAATAAATTTAAAACAGAAATAGATAGTTTCCTAGAAGTAAAGGGAATTAAGGGTTACGGGGAGCGGGCAGGAAATTGGACATGAGTCTAGGTTCGGATCGGTCATGGCCCTGTGGGTAGTGGAGTGGGCCCAGGGGCCGTGTAGCCTTGTTCTGCTCCTACTGTGTTCTAATTCTGTGTTAGATTTCAGGAGATGGTTTTATTCCTGTTCCTGGCTGGGGTGGAGATCGCATTTACAGAAGGTAAGTACTGTAGAAAATATAGGGACAGAGTGATCTCCTGGAAGAATTTCGATCGCCGAGATGGGTCGGAGAGGAATTTCCCAGATTTTTTTCTCCCAAATTGGCCATTGGGTCTTTATCTGGTTTTTCGCCTCTCCCGGGAGATCACATGGGTTCGGGTGGATGCAGAGTGATAGAAGATTTGAGGTTAGGATCAGATCAGCCATGATCTTATTGAATGGTGGAGCAGGCTCGAGGGGCCGATTGGCCTACTCCTGCTCCTATTTCTTATGTTCTTATGTTCTTATGTTCTGTCGGAGGGGCAGTACTGAGGGAGGGCTGCACTGTCGGAGGGTCAGTACTGAGGGAGCGCTGCACTGTCGGAGGGTCAGTACTGAGGGAGTGCTGCACTGTCAGAGGGTCAGTACAGAGGGAGGGCTGCACTGTCGGAGGGTCAGTATTGAGGGAGCGCTGCACTGTCGGAGGGTCAGTCCTGAGGGAGCACGGCACTGTCGGAAGGTCAATACTGAGGGAGCACGGCACTGTCTGACGGTCAGTACTGAGGGGGGGCTGCACTGTCGGAGGGCCAGTACTGAGGGAGCACGGCACTGTCAGAGGGGCAGTACTGAGGGAGCACGGCATTGTCGGAGGGTCAGTACTGAGGGAGTGCTGCACTGTCGGAGGGTCAGTACTGAGGGAGCACGGCATTGTCTGAGGGTCAGTACTGAGGGAGCGCTGCACTGTCGGAGGGTCAGTATTGAGGGAGGGCTGCACTGTCGGAGGGGCAGTACTGAGGGAGCGCGGCACTGTCGGAGGGGCAGTACTGAGGGAGCGCTGCACTGTCGAAGGGTCAGTACTGAGGGAGTGCTGCACTGTCGGAGGGGCAGTACTGAGGGAGCGCAGCACTGTCGGAGGGTCAGTACTGAGGGAGGGCTGCACTGTCGGAGGGGCAGTACTGAGGGAGCACGGCACTGTCAGAGGGGCACTACTGAGGGAGCACAGCACTGTCGGAGGGTCAGTACTGAGGGAGCACTGCACCGTCTGAGGGGCAGTACTAAGGGAGCGCTGCACTGTCGGAGGGCCAGTACTGAGGGAGCGCTGCACTGTCGGAGGGGCAGTACTGAGGGAGCGCTGCACTGTCAGAGGGTCAGTACTGAGGGAGCACGGCACTGTCGGAGGGTCAGTACTGAGGGAGCACGGCAATGTCTGAGGGTCAGTACTGAGGGAGGGCTGCACTGTCGGAGGGGCAGTACTGAGGGAGTGCTGCACCTTCGGAGGGCCAGTACTGAGGGAGCGCTGCACTGTCAGAGGGGCAGTACTGAGGGAGCGCGGCACTGTCGGAGGGGCAATACTGAGGGAGCACAGCACTGTCGGAGGGGCAGTACTGAGGTAGCACGTCACTGTCAGAGGGGCAGTATTGATGGAGCGCTGCACTGTCGGAGGGGCAGTACTGAGGGAGCACGGCACTGTCTGAGGGTCAGTACTGAGCGAGGGCTGCACTTTCGGAGGGGCAGTATTGAGGGAGCACGGCACTGTTGGAGGGGCAGTACTGAGGGAGCACGGCACTGTCGGAGGGGCAGTACTGAGGGAGCGCTGCACTGTCGGAGGGGCAGTACTGAGGGAGGGCTGCACTGTCGGAGGGGCAGTACTGAGGGAGCACGGCACTGTCAGTGGGGCAGTACTGAGGGAGCGCGGCACTGTCGCAGGGGCAGTACTAAGGGAGCGCTGCACTGTCGGAGGGCCAGTACTGAGGGAGCGCTGCACTGTCGGAGGGGCAGTACTGAGGGAGCGCTGCACTGTCAGAGGGTCAGTACTGAGGGAGCACGGCACTGTCGGAGGGTCAGTACTGAGGGAGCACGGCAATGTCTGAGGGTCAGTACTGAGGGAGGGCTGCACTGTCGGAGGGGCAGTACTGAGGGAGTGCTGCACCTTCGGAGGGCCAGTACTGAGGGAGCGCTGCACTGTCAGAGGGTCAGTACTGAGGGAGGGCTGCACTGTCGGAAGGGCAGTACTGAGGGAGCGCTGCACTGTCGGAGGGTCAGTACTGAGGGAGGGCTGCACTGTCAGAGGGTCAGTACTGAGGGAGGGCTGCACTGTCGGAGGGTCAGTGTTGAGGGAGCACTGCACTGTCAGACGGTCAGTACTGAGGGATCGCTGCACTGTCTGAGGGTCAGTACTGAGGGATCACGGCACTGTGTGAGGGTCAGTACTGAGGGAGCACGGCACTGTTGGAGGGGCAGTACTGAGGGAGCGCTGCTCTGTCGGAGGGCCAGTACTGAAGGAGCGCTGCACTGTCTGAGGGTCAGTACTGAGGGAGAACGGCACTGTCGGAGGGTCAGTACTGAGGGAGGGCTGCACTGTCGGAGGGGCAGGACTGAGGGAGAGCTGCACTGTCGGAGGGTCAGTACTGAGGGAGCACGGCACTGTCGGAGGGGCAGTACTGAGGGAGCGCTGCACTGTCAGAGGGTTAGTACTGAGGGAGCGAGGAACTGTCAGAGGGGCAGTACTGAGGTAGCACGGCACTGTCAGAGGGGCAGTACTGAGGGAGCACGGCTTTGTCGGAGGGTCAGTCCTGAAGGAGTGCTGCACTGTCGGAGGGTCAGTACTGAGGGAGCACGGCACTGTCAGTGGTTCAGTACTGGGGGAGCGCTGCACTGTCGGAGGGCTAGTACTGAGGGAGGGCTGCACTGTCGGAGGGGCAGTACTGAGGGAGCACAGCACTGTCGGAGGGGCAGTACTGAGGGAGCGCGGCACTGTCTGAGGGGCAGTACTGAGGGAGCACGGCACTGTCAGAGGGGCAGTACTGAGCGAGCACGGCATTGTCGGAGGGTCAGTACTGAGGGAGCACGGCACTGTCAGTGGGTCAGTACTGGGGGAGCGCTGCACTGTCAGAGGGCCAGTAGTGAGGGAGGGCTGCACTGTCGGAGGGGCATTACTGAGGGAGCACAGCACCGTCAGAGGGGCAGTACTGAGGGAGCGCGGCACTGTCAGAGGGGCAGTACTGATGCAGCGCGGCACTGTCTGAGGGTCAGTACTGAGGGAGCGCGGCATTGTCGGAGGGGCAGTACTGACGGAGCACGGCACTGTCGGAGGGGCAGTACTGAGGGAGCACGGCACTGTCTGAGGGTCAGTAATTAGGGAGCACGGCACTGTCTGATGGTCAGTACTGAGGGAGCGCTGCACTGTCGGAGGGATAGTACTGGGGGAGCGCGGCACTGTCAGAGGGGCAGCACTGAGGGAGCACGGCACAATCAGAGGGGCAGTACTGAGGGAGCGCTGCACTGTCGGAGGGTCAGTACTGAGGTAGCGCGGCACTGTCGGAGGGGCAGTACTGAGGGAGAGCGGCAGTGTCGGAGGGGCAGTACTGAGGGAGCGCTGCAGTGTCGGAGGGTCAGTACTGAGGGAGCGCTGCATGTCGGAAGGGCAGTACTGAGGGAGCGCGACACTGTCGGAGGCTCAGTACTGAGGGAGGGCTGCACTGTCGGAGGGGCAGTACTGAGGGAGCACGGCACTGTCAGAGGGGCAGTACTGAGGGAGCACTGCACTGTTGGAGGGTCAGTTCTGAGGGAGTGCTGCACTGTCGGAGGGCCAGTACTGAGGGAGCGCTGCACTGTCTGAGGGTCAGTACTGAGGGAGGGCTGCACTGTCGGAGGGTCAGTACTGAGGGAGCGCAGCACTGTCGGAGGGGCAGTACTGAGGGCGCACGGCACTGTCAGAGGGGCAGTACTGAGGGAGCACTGCACTGTCGGAGGGACAGTACTGAGGGAGCACGGCACTGTCAGAGGGGCAGCACTGAGGGAGCACGGCAATGTCAGAGGGGCAGTACTGAGGGAGCACTGCACTGTCGGAGTGTCAGTACTGACGGAGCACGGCACTGTCGGGAGGGGCAGTACTGAGGGACCGCGGCAGTGTCGGAGGGGCAGTACTGAGGGAGGGCTGCACTGTCAGAGGGTCAGTACTGAGGGAGGGCTGCACTGTCGGAGGGTCAGTACTGAGGGAGCGCAGCACTGTCGGAGGGTCAGTACTTAGGGAGGGCTGCACTGTCGGAGGGGCAGTACTGAGGGAGCGCTGCACTGTCGGTGGGCCAGTACTGAGGGAGCGCTGCACTGTCGGTGGGCCAGTACTGAGTGAGCGCTGCACTGTCTGAGGGTCTGTACTGAGGGAGCACGGCACTGTCGGAGGGTCAGTACTGAGGGAGGGCTGCACACAGTACTGAGGGAGCACTGCACTGTCGGAGTGTCAGTACTGAGGGAGGGCTGCACTGTCAGTACAAGTCAGTACAAAGAAGGTTCACTCGGTTAATCCCGGGGATGAGGGGGTGGTCATATGAGGAGAGGTTGAGCAGATTGGGACTCTACTCATTGGAGTTCAGAAGAATGAGAGGCGATCTTATTGAAACATATAAGATTGTGAAGCGGCTTGATCGGGTGGATGCGGTGAGGATGTTCCCAATGATGGGTGAAACTAGAACTTGGGGGCATAATCTTAAAATAAGGGGCTGCTCATTCAAAACTGAGATGAGGAGAAACTTCTTCACTCAGAGGGTGGTAGGTTTGTGGAATTTGCTGCCCCAGAAAGCTGTGGAAGCTACATCATTAAATAAATTTAAAACAGAAATAGATAGTTTCCTAGAAGTAAAGGGAATTAAGGGTTACGGGGAGCGGGCAGGAAATTGGACATGAGTCTAGGTTCGGATCGGTCATGGCCCTGTGGGTAGTGGAGTGGGCCCAGGGGCCGTGTAGCCTTGTTCTGCTCCTACTGTGTTCTAATTCTGTGTTAGATTTCAGGAGATGGTTTTATTCCTGTTCCTGGCTGGGGTGGAGATCGCATTTACAGAAGGTAAGTACTGTAGAAAATATAGGGACAGAGTGATCTCCTGGAAGAATTTCGATCGCCGAGATGGGTCGGAGAGGAATTTCCCAGATTTTTTTCTCCCAAATTGGCCATTGGGTCTTTATCTGGTTTTTCGCCTCTCCCGGGAGATCACATGGGTTCGGGTGGATGCAGAGTGATAGAAGATTTGAGGTTAGGATCAGATCAGCCATGATCTTATTGAATGGTGGAGCAGGCTCGAGGGGCCGATTGGCCTACTCCTGCTCCTATTTCTTATGTTCTTATGTTCTTATGTTCTGTCGGAGGGGCAGTACTGAGGGAGGGCTGCACTGTCGGAGGGTCAGTACTGAGGGAGCGCTGCACTGTCGGAGGGTCAGTACTGAGGGAGTGCTGCACTGTCAGAGGGTCAGTACAGAGGGAGGGCTGCACTGTCGGAGGGTCAGTATTGAGGGAGCGCTGCACTGTCGGAGGGTCAGTCCTGAGGGAGCACGGCACTGTCGGAAGGTCAATACTGAGGGAGCACGGCACTGTCTGACGGTCAGTACTGAGGGGGGGCTGCACTGTCGGAGGGCCAGTACTGAGGGAGCACGGCACTGTCAGAGGGGCAGTACTGAGGGAGCACGGCATTGTCGGAGGGTCAGTACTGAGGGAGTGCTGCACTGTCGGAGGGTCAGTACTGAGGGAGCACGGCATTGTCTGAGGGTCAGTACTGAGGGAGCGCTGCACTGTCGGAGGGTCAGTATTGAGGGAGGGCTGCACTGTCGGAGGGGCAGTACTGAGGGAGCGCGGCACTGTCGGAGGGGCAGTACTGAGGGAGCGCTGCACTGTCGAAGGGTCAGTACTGAGGGAGTGCTGCACTGTCGGAGGGGCAGTACTGAGGGAGCGCAGCACTGTCGGAGGGTCAGTACTGAGGGAGGGCTGCACTGTCGGAGGGGCAGTACTGAGGGAGCACGGCACTGTCAGAGGGGCACTACTGAGGGAGCACAGCACTGTCGGAGGGTCAGTACTGAGGGAGCACTGCACCGTCTGAGGGGCAGTACTAAGGGAGCGCTGCACTGTCGGAGGGCCAGTACTGAGGGAGCGCTGCACTGTCGGAGGGGCAGTACTGAGGGAGCGCTGCACTGTCAGAGGGTCAGTACTGAGGGAGCACGGCACTGTCGGAGGGTCAGTACTGAGGGAGCACGGCAATGTCTGAGGGTCAGTACTGAGGGAGGGCTGCACTGTCGGAGGGGCAGTACTGAGGGAGTGCTGCACCTTCGGAGGGCCAGTACTGAGGGAGCGCTGCACTGTCAGAGGGGCAGTACTGAGGGAGCGCGGCACTGTCGGAGGGGCAATACTGAGGGAGCACAGCACTGTCGGAGGGGCAGTACTGAGGTAGCACGTCACTGTCAGAGGGGCAGTATTGATGGAGCGCTGCACTGTCGGAGGGGCAGTACTGAGGGAGCACGGCACTGTCTGAGGGTCAGTACTGAGCGAGGGCTGCACTTTCGGAGGGGCAGTATTGAGGGAGCACGGCACTGTTGGAGGGGCAGTACTGAGGGAGCACGGCACTGTCGGAGGGGCAGTACTGAGGGAGCGCTGCACTGTCGGAGGGGCAGTACTGAGGGAGGGCTGCACTGTCGGAGGGGCAGTACTGAGGGAGCACGGCACTGTCAGTGGGGCAGTACTGAGGGAGCGCGGCACTGTCGCAGGGGCAGTACTGAGGGAGCGCGGCACTGTCGCAGGGGCAGCACTGAGGGAGCGCTGCACTGTCGGAGGGGCAGTTCTGAGGGAGGGCTGCACTGTCGGAAGGGCAGTACTGAGGGAGCGCTGCACTGTCGGAGGGTCAGTACTGAGGGAGGGCTGCACTGTCAGAGGGTCAGTACTGAGGGAGGGCTGCACTGTCGGAGGGTCAGTGTTGAGGGAGCACTGCACTGTCAGACGGTCAGTACTGAGGGATCGCTGCACTGTCTGAGGGTCAGTACTGAGGGATCACGGCACTGTGTGAGGGTCAGTACTGAGGGAGCACGGCACTGTTGGAGGGTCGGTACTGAGGGAGCGCGGCACTGTCGGAGGGGCAGTACTGAGGGAGTACGGCACTGTCTGAGGGTCAGTACTGAGGGAGCGCGGCATTGTCGGAGGGGCAGTACTGAGGGAGCACGGCACTGTCGGAGGGGCAGTACTGAGGGAGCACTGCACTGTCGGAGGGGCAGTACTGAGGGAGCACTGCACTGTCGGAGGGGCAGTACTGAGGGAGCACTGCACTGTCGGAGAGGCAGTACTGAGGGAGCACTGCACTGTCGGAGGGGCAGTACTGAGGGAGCACGGCACTGTCTGGTGGTCAGTACTGAGGGAGCGCTGCACTGTCGGAGGGGTCGTACTGGGGGAGCGCGGCACTGTCAGAGGGGCAGCACTGAGGGAGCACGGCACTGTCAGAGGGGCAGTACTGAGGGAGCGCTGCACTGTCGGAGGGTCAGCACTGAGGTAGCGCGGCACTGTCGGAGGGGCAGTACTGAGGGAGAGCGGCAGTGTCGGAGGGGCTGTACTGAGGGAGCGCTGCACTGTCGGAGGGGCAGTACTGAGGGAGCGCTGCACTGTCAGAAGGACAGTACTGAGGGAGCGCGGCACTGTCGGAGGCTCAGTACTGAGGGAGGGCTGCACTGTCGGAGGGGCAGTACTGAGGGAGCACGGCACTGTCAGAGGGGCAGTACTGAGGGAGCACTGCACTGTTGGAGGGTCAGTTCTGAGGGGGTGCTGCACTGTCGGAGGGCCAGTACTGAGGGAGCGCTGCACTGTCTGAGGGTCAGTACTGAGGGAGCACGGCACTGTCGGGGGGTCAGTACTGAGGGAGGGCTGCACTGTCGGAGGGGCAGTACTGAGGGAGCGCTGCACTGTCGGAGGTTCAGTACTGAGGGAGGGCTGCACTGTCAGAGGGTCAGTACTGAGGGAGGGCTGCACTGTCGGATGGTCAGTACTGAGGGAGTGCAGCACTGTCGGGGGGGCAGTACTGAGGGCGCACGGCACTGTCAGAGGGGCAGTACTGAGGGAGCACTGCACTGTCGGAGGGACAGTACTGAGGGAGCACGGCACTGTCTGAGGGTCAGCAATGAGGGAGCACGGCACTGTCTGATGGTCAGTACTGAGGGAGCGCTGCACTGTTGGAGGGGTAGTACTGAGGGAGTGCGGCACTGTCAGAGGGGCAGCACTGAGGGGGCACGGCACTGTCAGAGGGGCAGTACTGAGGGAGCACTGCACTGTCGGAGGGTCAGTACTGACGGAGCACGGCACTGTCGGGAGGGGCAGTACTGAGGGACCGCGGCAGTGTCGGAGGGGCAGTACTGAGGGAGCGCGGCACTGTCGGAGGCTCAGTACTGAGGGAGGGCTGCACTGTCGGAGGGGCAGTACTGAGGGAGCGCTGCACTGTCGGAGGGTCAGTACTGAGGGAGGGCTGCACTGTCAGAGGGTCAGTACTGAGGGAGGGCTGCACTGTCGAAGGGTCAGTACTGGGGAACGCAGCACTTTCAGAGGGGCAGTACTGAGGGAGCACGGCACTGTCGGAGGGGCAGTACTGAGGGAGCACGGCATTGTCGGAGGGTCAGGACTGAGGGAGTGCTGCACTGTCGGAGGGTCAGTACTGAGGGAGCACGGCATTGTCTGAGGGTCAGTACTGAGGGAGCGCTGCACTGTCGGAGGGCCAGTACTGAGGGAGGGCTGCACTGTCGGAGGGGCAGTACTGAGGGAGCGCGGCACTGTCGGAGGGGCAGTACTGAGGGAGCGCTGCACTGTCGAAGGGGCAGTACTGAGGGAGTGCTGCACTGTCGGAGGGGCAGTACTGAGGGAGCGCAGCACTGTCGGAGGGTCAGTACTGAGGGAGGGCTGCACTGTCGGAGGGGCAGTACTGAGGGAGCACGGCACTGTCAGAGGGGCACTACTGAGGGAGCACAGCACTGTCGGAGGGTCAGTACTGACGGAGCACGGCACTGTCGGGAGGGGCAGTACTGAGGGACCGCGGCAGTGTCGGAGGGACAGTACTGAGGGAGCACGGCACTGTCTGAGGGTCAGCAATGAGGGAGCACGGCACTGTCTGATGGTCAGTACTGAGGGAGCGCTGCACTGTTGGAGGGGTAGTACTGAGGGAGTGCGGCACTGTCAGAGGGGCAGCACTGAGGGGGCACGGCACTGTCAGAGGGGCAGTACTGAGGGAGCACTGCACTGTCGGAGGGTCAGTACTGACGGAGCACGGCACTGTCGGGAGGGGCAGTACTGAGGGACCGCGGCAGTGTCGGAGGGGCAGTACTGAGGGAGCGCGGCACTGTCGGAGGCTCAGTACTGAGGGAGGGCTGCACTGTCGGAGGGGCAGTACTGAGGGAGCGCTGCACTGTCGGAGGGTCAGTACTGAGGGAGGGCTGCACTGTCAGAGGGTCAGTACTGAGGGAGGGCTGCACTGTCGGAGGGTCAGTACTGAGGGAGCGCAGCACTGTCGGAGGGTCAGTACTTAGGGAAGGCTGCACTGCCGGAGGGTCAGTACTGAGGGAGCATGGCACTGTCTGAGGGTCAGTACTGAGGGCGGGCTGCACTGTCGGAGGGGCAGTACTGAGGGAGCGCTGCACTGTCGGTGGGCCAGTACTGAGTGAGCGCTGCACTGTCTGAGGGTCAGTACTGAGGGGGCACGGTACTGTCGGAGGGTCAGTACTGAGGGAGGGCTGCACACAGTACTGAGGGAGCACGGCACTGTCGGAGGGTCAGTACTGAGGGAGGGCTGCACTGTCAGTACAAGTCAGTACAAAGAAGGTTCACTCGGTTAATCCCGGGGACGAGGGGGTGGTCATATGAGGAGAGGTTGAGTAGATTGGGACTCTACTCATTGGAGTTCAGAAGAATGAGAGGCGATCTTATTGAAACATATAAGATTGTGAAGGGGCTTGATCGGGTGGATGCGGTGAGGATGTTCCCAATGATGGGTGAAACTAGAACTAGGGGGCATAATCTTAAAATAAGGGGCTGCTCTTTCAAAACTGAGATGAGGAGAAACTTCTTCACTCAGAGGGTGGTAGGTTTGTGGAATTTGCTGCCCCAGAAAGCTGTGGAAGCTACATCATTAAATAAATTTAAAACAGAAATAGATAGTTTCCTAGAAGTAAAGGGAATTAAGGGTTACGGGGAGCGGGCAGGAAATTGGACATGAGTCTAGGTTCGGATCGGTCATGGCCCTGTGGGTAGTGGAGCGGGCCCAGGGGCCGTGTAGCCTGGTTCTGCTCCTACTGTGTTCTAATTCTGTGTTAGATTTCAGGAGATGGTTTTATTCCTGTTCCTGGCTGGGGTGGAGATCGCATTTACAGAAGGTAAGTACTGCAGAAAATATAGGGACAGAGTGATCTCCTGGAAGAATTTCGATTGCCTAGATGGGTCGGAGAGGAATTTCCCAGATTTTTTTCTCCCAAATTGGCCATTGGGTCTTTATCTGGTTTTTCACCTCTCCCGGGAGATCACATGGGTTCGGGTGGATGCAGAGTGATAGAAGATTTGTGGTTAGGATCAGATCAGCCATGATCTTATTGAATGGTGGAGCAGGCTCGAGGGGCCGATTGGCCTACTCCTGCTCCTATTTTTTATGTTCTTATGTTCTTATGTTCTGTCGGAGGGGCAGTACTGAGGGAGGGCTGCACTGTCGGAGGGTCAGTACTGAGGGAGCGCTGCACTGTCGGAGGGTCAGTACTGAGGGAGTGCTGCACTGTCAGAGGGTCAGTACAGAGGGAGGGCTGCACTGTCGGAGGGTCAGTCCTGAGGGAGCACGGCACTGTCGGAAGGTCAATACTGAGGGAGCACGGCACTGTCTGACGGTCAGTACTGAGGGGGGGCTGCACTGTCGGAGGGCCAGTACTGAGGGAGCGCTGCACTGTCAGAGGGGCAGTACTGAGTGGGTGCAGCACTGTCTGAGTGTCAGTAGTGAGGGAGGGCTGCACTGTCGGAGGGGCAGTACTGAGGGAGCACGGCACTGTCGGAGGGGAAGTACTGAGGGAGCACGGCACTGTCGGAGGGGCAGTACTGAGGGAGCACGGCAGTGTCGGAGGGGCAGTACTCAGGGAGAGCTGCACTGTCGGAGGGGTAGTACTGAGGGAGCGCGGCACTGTCAGAGGGGCAGCACTGAGGGAGCACGGCACTGTCAGAGGGGCAGTACTGAGGGAGCGCTGCACTGTCGGAGGGTCAGTACTGGGGAACGCAGCACTTTCAGAGGGGCAGTACTGAGGGAGCACGGCACTGTCAGAGGGGCAGTACTGAGGGAGCACGGCATTGTCGGAGGGTCAGGACTGAGGGAGTGCTGCACTGTCGGAGGGTCAGTACTGAGGGAGCACGGCATTGTCTGAGGGTCAGTACTGAGGGAGCGCTGCACTGTCGGAGGGCCAGTACTGAGGGAGGGCTGCACTGTCGGAGGGGCAGTACTGAGGGAGCGCGGCACTGTCGGAGGGGCAGTACTGAGGGAGCGCTGCACTGTCGAAGGGGCAGTACTGAGGGAGTGCTGCACTGTCGGAGGGGCAGTACTGAGGGAGCGCAGCACTGTCGGAGGGTCAGTACTGAGGGAGGGCTGCACTGTCGGAGGGGCAGTACTGAGGGAGCACGGCACTGTCAGAGGGGCACTACTGAGGGAGCACAGCACTGTCGGAGGGTCAGTACTGAGGGAGCACTGCACCGTCTGAGGGGCAGTACTAAGGGAGCGCTGCACTGTCGGAGGGCCAGTACTGAGGGAGCGCTGCACTGTCGGAGGGGCAGTACTGAGGGAGCGCTGCACTGTCAGAGGGTCAGTACTGAGGGAGCACGGCACTGTCGGAGGGTCAGTACTGAGGGAGCACGGCAATGTCTGAGGGTCAGTACTGAGGGAGGGCTGCACTGTCGGAGGGGCAGTACTGAGGGAGTGCTGCACTGTCGGAGGGCCAGTACTGAGGGAGCGCTGCACTGTCAGAGGGGCAGTACTGAGGGAGCGCGGCACTGTCGGAGGGGCAATACTGAGGGAGCACGGCACTGTCGGAGGGGCAGTACTGAGATAGCACGTCACTGTCGGAGGGGCAGTACTGAGGGAGCACGGCACTGTTGGAGGGGCAGAACTGAGGGAGCACGGCACTGTCGGAGGGGCAGTACTGAGGGAGCGCTGCACTGTCGGAGGGGCAGTACTGAGGGAGCACGGCACTCTCTGCGGGTCAGTACTGAGGGAGCGCTGCACTGTTGGAGGGGTAGTACTGAGGGAGCGCGGCACTGTCAGAGAGGCAGTACTGAGGGAGCACGGCACTGTCAGAGGGGCAGTACTGAGGGAGCGCTGCACTGTCGGAGGGTCAGTACTGAGGGAGCGCAGAACTTTCAGAGGGGCAGTACTGAGGGAGCTCGTCACTGTCAGAGAGGCAGTACTGAGGGAGCACGGCATTATCGGAGGGTCAGTACTGAGGGAGTGCTGCACTGTCGGAGGGTCAGTACAGAGGGAGCACGGCACTGTCAGAGGGACAGTACTGAGGGAGGGCTGCACTGTCGGAGGGTCAGTACTGAGGGAGCGCCGCACTATCGGAGGGGCAGTACTGAGGGAGCGCTGCACTGTCAGAGGGTCAGTACTGAGGGAGCGCTGCACTGTCGGAGAGGCAGTGCTGAGGGAGCACGGCACTGTCGGAGGGTCAGTACTGAGGGAGAGCAGCACTGTCAGAGGGGCAGTACTGAGGGAGAGCGGCACTGTCGGAGGGGCAGTACTGAGGGAGCGCTGCACTGTCGGAGGGGCAGTACTGAGGGACCGCGGCATTGTCGGAGGGTCAGTACTGAGGGAGGGCTGCACTGTCGGAGCGGCAGTACTGAGGGAGCACGGCACTGTCGGAGGGTCAGTACTGAGGGAGCACGGCACTGTCGGAGGGGCAGTACTGAGGGACCGCGGCACTGTCTGAGGGTCAGTACTGAGGGAGGGCTGCACTGTCGGAGCGGCAGTCCTGAGGGAGCACGGCACTGTCAGAGGGGCAGTACTGAGGGAGAGCGGCACTGTCGGAGGGGCAGTACTGAGGGAGCGCTGCACTGTCGGAGGGGCAGTACTGAGGGACCGCGGCACTGTCGGAGGGTCAGTACTGAGGGAGGGCTGCACTGTCGGAGCGGCAGTACTGAGGGAGCACGGCACTGTCGGAGGGTCAGTACTGAGGGAGCACGGCACTGTCTGAGGGTCAGTACTGAGGGAGGGCTGCACTGTCGGAGGGTCAGTACTGAGGGAGCACGGCACTGTCAGTGGTTCAGTACTGGGGGAGCGCTGCACTGTCGGAGGGCCAGTACTGAGGGAGCACGGCACTGTCGGAGGGTCAGTACTGAGGGAGCGCAGCACTGTCAGAGGGGCAGTACTGAGGGAGCGCTGCACTGTCGGAGGGGCAGTACTGAGGGACCGCGGCACTTTCGGAGGGTCAGTACTGAGGGAGGGCTGCACTGTCGGAGGGGCAGTACTGAGGGAGCACGGCACTGTCGGAGGGGCAGTACTGAGGGAGCACGGCACTGTCAGTGGTTCAGTACTGGGGGAGCGCTGCACTGTCGGAGGGCCAGTACTGAGGGAGGGCTGCACTGTCGGAGGGGCAGTACTGAGGGAGCACAGCACTGTCAGAGGGGCAGTACTGAGGGAGCGCGGCACTGTCTGAGGGGCAGTACTGAGGGAGCACGGCACTGTCAGAGGGGCAGTACTGAGGGAGCACGGCATTGTCGGAGGGTCAGTACTGAAGGAGTGCTGCACTATCGGAGGGTCAGTACTGAGGGAGCACGGCACTGTCAGTGGGTCAGTAGCGGGGGAGCGCTGCAGTGTCGGAGGGCCAGTACTGAGGGAGGGCTGCACTGTCGGAGGGGCAGTACTGAGGGAGCACAGCACTGTCAGAGGGGCAGTACTGAGGGAGCGCGGCACTGTCAGAGGGGCAGTACTGATGCAGCGCGGCACTGTCGGAGCGGCAGTACTGAGGGAGTATGGCACTGTCGGAGGGGCAGTACTGAGGGAGCACGGCACTGTCGGAGGGGCAGTACTGAGGGAGCGCTGCACTGTCGGAGGGGCAGTACTGAGGGAGCACGGCACTGTCTAAGGGTCAGTACTGAGGAAGGGCTGCACTGTCGGAGGGGCAGTACTGAGGGAGCATGGCACTGTCGGAGGGGCAGTACTGAGGGAGCACGGCACTGTCTGCGGGTCAGTACTGAGGGAACGCTGCATTGTTGGAGGGGTAGTACTGAGGGAGCGCGGCACTGTCAGAGGGGCAGTACTGAGGGAGCACGGCACTGTCAGAGGGGCAGTACTGAGGGAGCGCAGCGCTGTCAGAGGGGCAGTACTGCGGGAGCAGGGCATTATCGGAGGGTCAGCACAGAGGGAGCACGGAACTGTCAGAGGGTCAGTACTGTGGGAGCGCTGCACTGTCGGAGGGTCAGTACTGAGGGAGGGCGACACTGTCGGAGGGGCAGTACTGAGGGAGCACGGCACTGTCAGAGAGGCAGTACTGAGGGAGTGCGGCACTGTCGGAGTGGCAGTACTGAGGGAGCGCTGCACTGTCGGAGGGGCAGTATTGAGGGAGCGCTGCACTGTCGGAGGTTCACTACTGAGGGAGGGTTGCACTTTCGGAGGGACAGTACTGAGGGAGTGCTGCACTGTCGGAGGTTCAGTACTGAGGGAGGGCTGCACTGTCGGAGGGGCAGTACTGAGGGAGGGCTGCACTGTCGGAGGGTCAGTACTGAGGGAGCGCTGTACTGTCGGAGGGTCAGCACTGAGGGAGCACGGCACTGTCGGGAGGGGCAGTACTGAGGGAGCGTGGCAGTGTCGGAGGGGCAGTACTGAGGGAGCGCTGCACTGTCGGAGGGGCAGTACTGAGGGAGCGCTGCACCGTCGGAAGGGCAGTACTGAGGGAGCGCGGCACTGTCGGAGGCTCAGTACTGAGGGAGGGCTGCATTGTCGGAGGGGCAGTACTGAGGGAGCACGGCACTGTCAGAGGGGCAGTACTGAGGGAGCACTACACTGTTGGAGGGTCAGTTCTGAGGGAGCGCTGCACCGTCGGAGGGCCAGTACTGAGGGAGCGCTGCACTGTCTGAGGGTCAGTACTGAGGGAGCACGGCACTGTCGGAGGGTCAGTACTGAGGGAGGGCTGCACTGTAGGAGGGGCAGTACTGAGGGAGCGCTGCACTGTCAGAGGGTCAGTACTGAGGGAGGGCTGCACTCTCAGAGGGTCAGTACTGAGGGAGGGCTGCACTGTCGGAGGGTCAGTACTGAGGGAGGGGAGCGCAGCACTGTCGGAGCGGCAGTACTGAGGGAGCACGGCACTGTCGGAGGGTCAGTACTGAGGGAGCACGGCACTGTCTGAGGGTCAGTACTGAGGGAGGGCTGCACTGTCGGAGGGGCAGTACTGAGGGAGCGCTGCACTGTCGGTGGGCCAGTACTGAGGGAGCGCTGCACTGTCTGAGGGTCAGTACTGAGGGAGCACGGCACTTTCGGAGGGTCAGTACTGAGGGAGGGCTGCACTGTCGGAGGGACAGTACTGAGGGAGCACGGCACTGTCGGAGGGTCAGTACTGAGGGAGGGCTGCACTGTCGGAGGGGCAGTACTGAGGGAGGGCTGCACTGTCGGAGGGTCAGTACTGAGGGAGCGCTGCACTGTCGGCGGGTCAGTACTGAGGGAGCGCTGCACTGTCGGAGGGTCAGTACTGAGGGAGGGCTGCACAGTCGGAGGGTCAATACTGAGGGAGGGCTGCACAGTCGGAGGGGCAGTACTGAGGGAGCACGGCACTGTCGGAGGTGCAGTACTGAGGGAGCACGGCACTATCGGTTGGCAGCACTGAGGGAGCATGGCACTGTCGGAGGGGCAGTACTGAGGGAGCGCTGCACTGTCGGAGTGGTAGTACTGAGGGTGCGCGGCACTGTCAGAGGGGCAGCACTGAGGGAGCACGGCACTGTCAGAGGGGCAGTACTGAGGGTGCACTGCACTTTCGGAGGGTCAGCACTGGGGAACGCAGCACTTTCAGAGGGGCAGTACTGAGGGAGGGCTGCACTGTTGGAGGGGCAGTACTGAGGGAGCACGGCACTGTCAGAGGGGCAGTACTGAGGGAGCACTACACTGTCGGAGGGTCAGTACTGAGGGAGCACGGCACTGTCGGAGGGTCAATACTGAGTGAGCACGGCACTGTCTGACCGTCAGTACTGAGGGAGGGCTGCACTGTCGGAGGGCCAGTACTGAGGGAGCGCTGCACTGTCAGAGGGGCAGTACTGAGGGGGCGCAGCACTGTCTGAGGATCAGTACTGACGGAGCACGGCACTGTTGGAGGGTCAGTACTGAGGGAGCGCGGCACTGTCAGAGGGGCAGTACTGAGGGAGCGCTGCACTGTCGGAGGGGCAGTACTGAGGGAGCGCGGCACTGTCGGAGGGGCAGTATTGAGGTAGCGCGGCACTGTCGGAGGGGCAGTACTGAGGGAGCACGGCACTGTCGGAGGGTCAGTACTGAGGGAGCACTGCACTGTCGGAGGGGCAATACTGAGGGAGCACAGCACTGTCGGAGGGGCAGTACTGAGGGAGCACGGCACTGTCTGAGGGTCAGTACTGTGGGAGCACGGCACTGTCTGATGGTCAGTACTGAGGGAGCGCTGCACTGTCGGAGGGTTAGTACTGAGGGAGTGTGGCACTTTCAGAGGGGAAGTACTGAGGGAGCACAGCACTGTCAGAGGGGCAGTACTGAGGGAGCGCGGCACTGTCTGAGGGTCAGTACTGAGGGACGCTGCACTGTCGGAGGGTCAGTACTGAGGGAGCACGGCACTGTCGGAGGGTCAGTACTGAGGGAGCACGGCACTGTCTGAGGGTCAGTACTGAGGGAGAGCTGCACTGTCGGATGGGCAGTACTGAGGGAGCACGGCACTGTCAGAGGGGCAGTACTCGGACCGCGGCAGTGTCTGAGGGTCAGTACTGAGGGAGGGCTGCACTGTCGGAGGGGCAGTACTGAGGGATCGCTGTACTGTCGGAGGGCCAGTACTGAGTGAGCGCTGCACTGTCTGAGGGTCTGTACTGAGGGAGCACGGCACTGTCGGAGGGTCTGTCCTGAGGGAGGGCTGCACTGTCGGAGGGGCAGTACTGAGAGAGCGCTGCACTGTCGGAGGGTCAGTATTGAGGGAGGGCTGCACTGTCGGAAGGTCAGTACTGAGGGAGGGCTGCACTGCCGGAGGGTCAGTACTGAGGGAGCGCTGCACTGTCTGAGGGTCAGTACTGAGGGAGCACGGCACTGTCTGAGGGTCAGTACTGAGGGAGCGTGGCACTGTCGGAGGGGCAGTACTGAGGGAGCACAGCACTGTCAGGGGGCCGTACTGAGGGAGCACTACACTGTTGAAGGGGCAGTACTGAGGGAGCGCTGCTCTGTCGGAGGGTCAGTACTGAGGGAGCACGGCACTGTCAGAGGGGCAGTACTCGGAGCGCGGCAGTGCCGGAGGGGCAGTACTGAGGGAGCGCTGCACTGTCTGAGTGTCAGTACTGAGGGAGCACGGCACTGTCGGAGGGTCAGTACTGAGGGAGGGCTGCACTGTCGGAGGGGCAGTACTGAGGGAGCGCTGCACTGTTGGAGGGTCAGTACTGAGGGAAGGCTGCACTGTCGGAGGGTCAGTACTGAGGGAGCGCTGAACTGTCGGAGGGTCAGTACTGAGGGAGCACGGCACTGTCGGAGGGTCAATACTGCGGCAGCTCGGCACTGTCTGAGGGTCAATACTGAGGGAGGGCTGCACTTTCGGAGGGGCAGTACTGAGGGAGCGCTGCACTGTTGGAGGGTCAGTACTGAGTGAGCGCTGCACTGTCTGAGGGACAGTACTGAGGGAGCACGGCACTGTCGGAGGGTCAGTACTGAGGGAGGGCTGCACTGTCGGTGGGGCAGTACTGAGGGAGCGCTGCACTGTCGGAGGGTCAGTACTTAGGGAGGGCTGCACTGTCGGAGGGTCAGTACTGAGGGAGCGCTGCACTGTCAGAGGGTCAGTACTGAGGGAGCACGGCACTGTCTGAGGGTCAGTACTGACGGAGCACGGCACTGTTGGAGGGTCAGTACTGAGGGAGCGCGGCACTGTCAGAGGGGCAGTACTGAGGGAGCGCTGCACTGTCGGAGGGGCAGTACTGAGGGAGCACGGCACTGTCGGAGGGGCAGTACTGAGGGAGCACGGCACTGTCAGAGGGGTAGGACTGAGGGAGCACGGCATTGTCGGAGGGTCGGTACTGAAGGAGTGCTGCACTGTCGGAGGGTCAGCACTGAGGGAGCACGGCACTGTCAGTGGTTCAGTACTGGGGGAGCGCTGCACTGTCGGAGGGCCAGTACTGAGGGAGGGCTGCACTGTCGGAGGGGCAGTACTGAGGGAGCACAGCACTGTCAGAGGGGCAGTACTGAGGGAGCGTGGCACTGTCTGAGGGGCAGTACTGAGGGAGCACGGCACTGTCAGAGGGGCAGTACTGAGGGAGCACGGCATTGTCGGAGGGTCAGTACTGAAGGAGTGCTGCACTATCGGAGGGTCAGTCCTGAGGGAGCACGGCACTGTCAGTGGGTCAGTACTGGGGGAGCGCTGCACTGTCGGAGGGCCAGTACTGAGGGAGGGCTGCACTGTCGGAGGGGCAGTACTGAGGGAGCACAGCACTGTCAGAGGGGCAGTACTGAGGGAGCGCGGCACTGTCAGAGGGGCAGTACTGATGCAGCGCGGCACTGTCGGAGCGGCAGTACTGAGGGAGTATGGCACTGTCGGAGGGGCAGTACTGAGGGAGCACGGCACTGTCGGAGGGGCAGTACTGAGGGAGCGCTGCACTATCGGAGGGGCAGTACTGAGGGAGCGCGGCACTTTCAGAGGGGCAGTATTGAGGGAGCGCTGCACTGTCGGAGGGGCAGTACTGAGGGAGCACGGCACTGTCTAAGGGTCAGTACTGAGGAAGGGCTGCACTGTCGGAGGGGCAGTACTGAGGGAGCATGGCACTGTCGGAGGGGCAGTACTGAGGGAGCACGGTACTGTCTGCGGTTCAGTACTGAGGGAACGCTGCATTGTTGGAGGGGGAGTACTGAGGGAGCACGGCACTGTCAGAGGGGCAGTACTGAGCGAGCACGGCACTGTCAGAGGGGCAGTACTGAGGGAGTGCAGCACTTTCAGAGGGGCAGTACTGAGGGAGCGCAGCGCTGTCAGAGGGGCAGTACTGCGGGAGCACGGCATTATCGGAGGGTCAGTACAGAGGGAGCACGGAACTGTCAGAGGGTCAGTACTGTGGGAGCGCTGCACTGTCGGAGGGTCAGTACTGAGGGAGGGCGACACTGTCGGAGGGGCAGTACTGAGGGAGCACGGCACTGTCAGAGGGGCAGTACTGAGGGAGTGCGGCACTGTCGGAGTGGCAGTACTGAGGGAGCGCTGCACTGTCGGAGGGGCAGTATTGAGGGAGCGCTGCACTGTCGGAGGTTCACTACTGAGGGAGGGTTGCACTGTCGGAGGGACAGTACTGAGGGAGCGCTGCACTGTCGGAGGTTCAGTACTGAGGGAGGGCTGCACTGTCGGAGGGGCAGTACTGAGGGAGGGCTGCACTGTCGGAGGGTCAGTACTGAGGGAGCGCTGTACTGTCGGAGGGTCAGCACTGAGGGAGCACGGCACTGTCGGGAGGGGCAGTACTGAGGGAGCGCGGCAGTGTCGGAGGGGCAGTACTGAGGGAGCGCTGCACTGTCGGAGGGGCAGTACTGAGGGAGCGCTGCACTGTCGGAAGGGCAGTACTGAGGGAGCGCGGCACTGTCGGAGGCTCAGTACTGAGGGAGGGCTGCACTGTCGGAGGGGCAGTACTGAGGGAGCACGGCATTGTCAGAGGGGCAGTACTGAGGGAGCACTACACTGTTGGAGGGTCAGTTCTGAGGGAGCGCTGCACCGTCGGAGGGCCAGTACTGAGGGAGCGCTGCACTGTCTGAGGGTCAGTACTGAGGGAGCGCTGCACTGTCGGAGGGTCAGTACTGAGGGAGGGCTGCACAGTCGGAGGGTCAATACTGAGGGAGGGCTGCACAGTCGGAGGGGCAGTACTGAGGGAGCACGGCACTGTCGGAGGTGCAGTACTGAGGGAGCACGGCACTATCGGTTGGCAGCACTGAGGGAGCATGGCACTGTCGGAGGGGCAGTACTGAGGGAGCGCTGCACTGTCGGAGTGGTAGTACTGAGGGTGCGCGGCACTGTCAGAGGGGCAGCACTGAGGGAGCACGGCACTGTCAGAGGGGCAGTACTGAGGGTGCGCTGCACTGTCGGAGGGTCAGCACTGGGGAACGCAGCACTTTCAGAGGGGCAGTACTGAGGGAGGGCTGCACTGTTGGAGGGGCAGTACTGAGGGAGCACGGCACTGTCAGAGGGGCAGTACTGAGGGAGCACTACACTGTCGGAGGGTCAGTACTGAGGGAGCACGGCACTGTCGGAGGGTCAATACTGAGTGAGCACGGCACTGTCTGACCGTCAGTACTGAGGGAGGGCTGCACTGTCGGAGGGCCTGTACTGAGGGAGTGCTGCACTGTCAGAGGGGCAGTACTGAGGGGGCGCAGCACTGTCTGAGGATCAGTACTGACGGAGCACGGCACTGTTGGAGGGTCAGTACTGAGGGAGCGCGGCAGTGTCAGAGGGGCAGTACTGAGGGAGCGCTGCACTGTCGGAGGGGCAGTACTGAGGGAGCGCGGCACTGTCGGAGGGGCAGTATTGAGGGAGCACGGCACTGTCGGAGGGGCAGTACTGAAGGAGCACGGCACTGTCAGAGGTGCAGTATTGATGGAGGGCTGCACTGTCGGAGGGGCAGTACTGAGGGAGCACGGCACTGTCGGAGGGTCAGTACTGAGGGAGCACTGCACTGTCGGAGGGGCAATACTGAGGGAGCACTGCACTGTCGGAGGGGCAGTACTGAGGGAGCACGGCACTGTCTGAGGGTCAGTACTGTGGGAGCACGGCACTGTCTGATGGTTAGTACTGAGGGAGCGCTGCACTGTCGGAGGGTTAGTACTGAGGGAGTGTGGCACTTTCAGAGGGGAAGTACTGAGGGAGCACAGCACTGTCAGAGGGGCAGTACTGAGGGACGCTGCACTGTCGGAGGGTCAGTACTGAGGGAGCACGGCACTGTCGGAGGGTCAGTACTGAGGGAGCACGGCACTGTCTGAGGGTCAGTACTGAGGGAGGGCTGCACTGTCGGAGGGTCAGTACTGAAGGAGCACGGCACTGTCGGAGGGTCAGTACTGAGGGAGTACGGCACTGTCTGAGGGTCAGTACTGAGGGAGGGCTGCAATGTCGGAGGGGCAGTACTGAGGGATCGCTGTACTGTCGGAGGGCCAGTACTGAGTGAGCGCTGCACTGTCTGAGGTTCTGTACTGAGGGAGCACGGCACTGTCGGAGGGTCTGTACTGAGGGAGGGCTGCACTGTCGGAGGGGCAGTACTGAGAGAGCGCTGCACTGTCGGAGGGTCAGTATTGAGGGAGGGCTGCACTGTCGGAAGGTCAGTACTGAGGGAGGGCTGCACTGCCGGAGGGTCAGTACTGAGGGAGCGCTGCACTGTCTGAGGGTCAGTACTGAGGGAGCACGGCACTGTCTGAGGGTCAGTACTGAGGGAGCACGGCACTGTCTGAGGGTCAGTACTGAGGGAGCGCTGCACTGTCAGGGGGCCGTACTGAGGGAGCACTACACTTTTGGAGGGGCAGTACTGAGGGAGCGCTGCACTGTCGGAGGGTCAGTACTGAGGGAGCACGGCACTGTCAGAGGGGCAGTACTCGGAGCGCGGCAGTGCCGGAGGGGCAGTACTGAGGGAGCGCTGCACTGTCTGAGTGTCAGTACTGAGGGAGCACGGCACTGTCGGAGGGTCAGTACTGAGGGAGGGCTGCACTGTCGGAGGGGCAGTACTGAGGGAGCGCTGCACTGTTGGAGGGTCAGTACTGAGGGAAGGCTGCACTGTCGGAGGGTCAGTACTGAGGGAGCGCTGAACTGTCGGAGGGTCAGTACTGAGGGAGCACGGCACTGTCGGAGGGTCAATACTGAGGCAGCTCGGCACTGTCTGAGGGTCAGTACTGAGGGAGGGCTGCACTTTCGGAGGGGCAGTACTGAGGGAGCGCTGCACTGTTGGAGGGTCAGTACTGAGTGAGCGCTGCACTGTCTGAGGGACAGTACTGAGGGAGCACGGCACTGTCGGAGGGTCAGTACTGAGGGAGGGCTGCACTGTCGGTGGGGCAGTACTGAGGGAGCGCTGCACTGTCGGAGGGTCAGTACTTAGGGAGGGCTGCACTGTCGGAGGGTCAGTACTGAGGGAGCGCTGCACTGTCAGAGGGTCAGTACTGAGGGAGCACGGCACTGTCTGAGGGTCAGTACTGACGGAGCACGGCACTGTTGGAGGGTCAGTACTGAGGGAGCGCGGCACTGTCAGAGGGGCAGTACTGAGGGAGCGCTGCACTGTCGGAGGGGCAGTACTGAGGGAGCGCGGCACTGTCGGAGGGGCAGTACTGAGGGAGCACGGCACTGTCGGAGGGGCAGTACTGAAGGAGCACGGCACTGTCAGAGGTGCACTATTGATGGAGGGCTGCACTCTCGGAGGGGCAGTACTGAGGGAGCACGGCACTGTCGGAGGGTCAGTACTGAGGGAGCACTGCACTGTCGGAGGGGCAATACTGAGGGAGCACTGCACTGTCGGAGGGGCAGTACTGAGGGAGCACGGCACTGTCTGAGGGTCAGTGCTGTGGGAGCACGGCACTGTCTGATGGTCAGTACTGAGGGAGCGCTGCACTGTCGGAGGGTTAGTACTGAGGGAGTGTGGCACTGTCAGAGGGGAAGTACTGAGGGAGCACGGCACTTTCAGAGGGGCAGTACTGAGGGAGCGCTGCACTGTCGGAGGGTCAGTACTGGGGAACGCAGCACTTTCAGAGGGGCAGTACTGAGGGAGGGCTGCACTGTCGGAGGGGCAGTACTGAGGGAGCACGGCACTGTCAGAGGGTCGGTACTGAAGGAGTGCTGCACTGTCGGAGGGTCAGCACTGAGGGAGCACGGCACTGTCGGAGGGTCAATACTGAGTGAGCACGGCACTGTCTGATGGTCAGTACTGAGGGAGGGCTGCACTGTCGGATGTCCAGTACTGAGGGAGCGCTGCACTGTCAGAGGGGCAGTACTGAGGGGGCGCAGCACTGTCTGAGGGTTAGTACTGAGGGAGGGCTGCACTGTCGGAGGGGCAGTACTGAGGGTGCACGGCACTGTCGGAGGGGCAGTACTGAGGGAGCGCGGCACTGTCGGAGGGGCAGCACTGAGGGAGCACGGCATTGTCGGAGGGTCAGTACTGAGGGAGTGCTGCACTGTCGGAGGGTCAGTGCAGAGTGAGCATGGCACTGTCAGAGGGTCAGTACTGAGGGAGCGCTGCACTGTCGGAAGGTCATTACTGAGGGAGGGCTGCACTGTCGGAGGGGCATTACTGAGGGAGCACGGCACTGTCAGTGGGGCAGTACTGAGGGAGCGCGGCACTGTCGCAGGGGCAGTACTGAGGGACCGCGGCACTGTCGCAGGGGCAGTACTGAGGGAGCGCTGCACTGTCGGAGCGGCAGTACTGAGGGAGCGCTGCACTGTCGGAGGGTCAGTACTGAGGGAGGGCTGCACTGTCGGAGGGTCAGTACTGAGGGAGCGCTGCACTGTCTGAGGGCCAGTACTGAGGGATCACGGCACTGTGTGAGGGTCAGTACTGAGGGAGCACGGCACTGTTGGAGGGTCAGTACTGAGGGAGCGCGGCACTGTCGGAGGGGCAGTACTGAGGGAGTACGGCACTGTCTGAGGGTCAGTACTGAGGAAGCGCGGCACTGTCGGAGGGGCAGTACTGAGGGAGCACGGCACTGTCAGAGGGGCAGCACTGAGGGTGTGCAGCACTTTCAGAGGGGCAGTACTGAGGGAGCGCAGCGCTGTCAGAGGGGCAGTACTGCGGGAGCACGGCATTATCGGAGGATCAGTACAGAGGGAGCACGGAACTGTCAGAGGGTCAGTACTGTGGGAGCGCTGCACTGTCGGAGGGTCAGTACTGAGGGAGGGCGACACTGTCGGAGGGGCAGTACTGAGGGAGCACGGCACTGTCAGAGGGGCAGTACTGAGGGAGTGCGGCACTGTCGGAGTGGCAGTACTGAGGGAGCGCTGCACTGTCGGAGGGGCAGTATTGAGGGAGCGCTGCACTGTCGGAGGTTCACTACTGAGGGAGGGTTGCACTGTCGGAGGGACAGTACTGAGGGAGCGCTGCACTGTCGGAGGTTCAGTACTGAGGGAGGGCTGCACTGTCGGAGGGGCAGTACTGAGGGAGGGCTGCACTGTCGGAGGGTCAGTACTGAGGGAGCGCTGTACTGTCGGAGGGTCAGCACTGAGGGAGCACGGCACTGTCGGGAGGGGCAGTACTGAGGGAGCGCGGCAGTGTCGGAGGGGCAGTACTGAGGGAGCGCTGCACTGTCGGAGGGGCAGTACTGAGGGAGCGCTGCACTGTCGGAAGGGCAGTACTGAGGGAGCGCGGCACTGTCGGAGGCTCAGTACTGAGGGAGGGCTGCACTGTCGGAGGGGCAGTACTGAGGGAGCACGGCATTGTCAGAGGGGCAGTACTGAGGGAGCACTACACTGTTGGAGGGTCAGTTCTGAGGGAGCGCTGCACCGTCGGAGGGCCAGTACTGAGGGAGCGCTGCACTGTCTGAGGGTCAGTACTGAGGGAGCGCTGCACTGTCGGAGGGTCAGTACTGAGGGAGGGCTGCACAGTCGGAGGGTCAATACTGAGGGAGGGCTGCACAGTCGGAGGGGCAGTACTGAGGGAGCACGGCACTGTCGGAGGTGCAGTACTGAGGGAGCACGGCACTATCGGTTGGCAGCACTGAGGGAGCATGGCACTGTCGGAGGGGCAGTACTGAGGGAGCGCTGCACTGTCGGAGTGGTAGTACTGAGGGTGCGCGGCACTGTCAGAGGGGCAGCACTGAGGGAGCACGGCACTGTCAGAGGGGCAGTACTGAGGGTGCGCTGCACTGTCGGAGGGTCAGCACTGGGGAACGCAGCACTTTCAGAGGGGCAGTACTGAGGGAGGGCTGCACTGTTGGAGGGGCAGTACTGAGGGAGCACGGCACTGTCAGAGGGGCAGTACTGAGGGAGCACTACACTGTCGGAGGGTCAGTACTGAGGGAGCACGGCACTGTCGGAGGGTCAATACTGAGTGAGCACGGCACTGTCTGACCGTCAGTACTGAGGGAGGGCTGCACTGTCGGAGGGCCTGTACTGAGGGAGCGCTGCACTGTCAGAGGGGCAGTACTGAGGGGGCGCAGCACTGTCTGAGGATCAGTACTGACGGAGCACGGCACTGTTGGAGGGTCAGTACTGAGGGAGCGCGGCAGTGTCAGAGGGGCAGTACTGAGGGAGCGCTGCACTGTCGGAGGGGCAGTACTGAGGGAGCGCGGCACTGTCGGAGGGGCAGTATTGAGGGAGCACGGCACTGTCGGAGGGGCAGTACTGAAGGAGCACGGCACTGTCAGAGGTGCAGTATTGATGGAGGGCTGCACTGTCGGAGGGGCAGTACTGAGGGAGCACGGCACTGTCGGAGGGGCAGTACTGAAGGAGCACGGCACTGTCAGAGGTGCAGTATTGATGGAGGGCTGCACTGTCGGAGGGTCAGTACTGAGGGAGCACTGCACTGTCGGAGGGGCAATACTGAGGGAGCACTGCACTGTCGGAGGGGCAGTACTGAGGGAGCACGGCACTGTCTGAGGGTCAGTACTGTGGGAGCACGGCACTGTCTGATGGTTAGTACTGAGGGAGCGCTGCACTGTCGGAGGGTTAGTACTGAGGGAGTGTGGCACTTTCAGAGGGGAAGTACTGAGGGAGCACAGCACTGTCAGAGGGGCAGTACTGAGGGACGCTGCACTGTCGGAGGGTCAGTACTGAGGGAGCACGGCACTGTCGGAGGGTCAGTACTGAGGGAGCACAGCACTGTCTGAGGGTCAGTACTGAGGGAGGGCTGCACTGTCGGAGGGTCAGTACTGAAGGAGCACGGCACTGTCGGAGGGTCAGTACTGAGGGAGTACGGCACTGTCTGAGGGTCAGTACTGAGGGAGGGCTGCAATGTCGGAGGGGCAGTACTGAGGGATCGCTGTACTGTCGGAGGGCCAGTACTGAGTGAGCGCTGCACTGTCTGAGGTTCTGTACTGAGGGAGCACGGCACTGTCGGAGGGTCTGTACTGAGGGAGGGCTGCACTGTCGGAGGGGCAGTACTGAGAGAGCGCTGCACTGTCGGAGGGTCAGTATTGAGGGAGGGCTGCACTGTCGGAAGGTCAGTACTGAGGGAGGGCTGCACTGCCGGAGGGTCAGTACTGAGGGAGCGCTGCACTGTCTGAGGGTCAGTACTGAGGGAGCACGGCACTGTCTGAGGGTCAGTACTGAGGGAGCACGGCACTGTCTGAGGGTCAGTACTGAGGGAGCGCTGCACTGTCAGGGGGCCGTACTGAGGGAGCACTACACTTTTGGAGGGGCAGTACTGAGGGAGCGCTGCACTGTCGGAGGGTCAGTACTGAGGGAGCACGGCACTGTCAGAGGGGCAGTACTCGGAGCGCGGCAGTGCCGGAGGGGCAGTACTGAGGGAGCGCTGCACTGTCTGAGTGTCAGTACTGAGGGAGCACGGCACTGTCGGAGGGTCAGTACTGAGGGAGGGCTGCACTGTCGGAGGGGCAGTACTGAGGGAGCGCTGCACTGTTGGAGGGTCAGTACTGAGGGAAGGCTGCACTGTCGGAGGGTCAGTACTGAGGGAGCGCTGAACTGTCGGAGGGTCAGTACTGAGGGAGCACGGCACTGTCGGAGGGTCAATACTGAGGCAGCTCGGCACTGTCTGAGGGTCAGTACTGAGGGAGGGCTGCACTTTCGGAGGGGCAGTACTGAGGGAGCGCTGCACTGTTGGAGGGTCAGTACTGAGTGAGCGCTGCACTGTCTGAGGGACAGTACTGAGGGAGCACGGCACTGTCGGAGGGTCAGTACTGAGGGAGGGCTGCACTGTCGGTGGGGCAGTACTGAGGGAGCGCTGCACTGTCGGAGGGTCAGTACTTAGGGAGGGCTGCACTGTCGGAGGGTCAGTACTGAGGGAGCGCTGCACTGTCGGAGGGGCAGTACTGAGGGAGCGCGGCACTGTCGGAGGGGCAGTACTGAGGGAGCACGGCACTGTCGGAGGGGCAGTACTGAAGGAGCACGGCACTGTCAGAGGTGCACTATTGATGGAGGGCTGCACTCTCGGAGGGGCAGTACTGAGGGAGCACGGCACTGTCGGAGGGTCAGTACTGAGGGAGCACTGCACTGTCGGAGGGGCAATACTGAGGGAGCACTGCACTGTCGGAGGGGCAGTACTGAGGGAGCACGGCACTGTCTGAGGGTCAGTGCTGTGGGAGCACGGCACTGTCTGATGGTCAGTACTGAGGGAGCGCTGCACTGTCGGAGGGTTAGTACTGAGGGAGTGTGGCACTGTCAGAGGGGAAGTACTGAGGGAGCACGGCACTTTCAGAGGGGCAGTACTGAGGGAGCGCTGCACTGTCGGAGGGTCAGTACTGGGGAACGCAGCACTTTCAGAGGGGCAGTACTGAGGGAGGGCTGCACTGTCGGAGGGGCAGTACTGAGGGAGCACGGCACTGTCAGAGGGGCAGTACTGAGGGAGCACTACACTGTCGGAGGGTCAGTACTGAGGGAGCACGGCACTGTCGGAGGGTCAATACTGAGTGAGCACGGCACTGTCTGATGGTCAGTACTGAGGGAGGGCTGCACTGTCGGAGGTCCAGTACTGAGGGAGCGCTGCACTGTCAGAGGGGCAGTACTGAGGGGGCGCAGCACTGTCTGAGGGTTAGTACTGAGGGAGGGCTGCACTGTCGGAGGGGCAGTACTGAGGGTGCACGGCACTGTCGGAGGGGCAGTACTGAGGGAGCACGGCACTGTCGGAGGGGCAGCACTGAGGGAGCACGGCATTGTCGGAGGGTCAGTACTGAGGGAGTGCTGCACTGTCGGAGGGTCAGTGCAGAGTGAGCATGGCACTGTCAGAGGGTCAGTACTGAGGGAGCGCTGCACTGTCGGAAGGTCATTACTGAGGGAGGGCTGCACTGTCGGAGGGGCATTACTGAGGGAGCACGGCACTGTCAGTGGGGCAGTACTGAGGGAGCGCGGCACTGTCGCAGGGGCAGTACTGAGGGACCGCGGCACTGTCGCAGGGGCAGTACTGAGGGAGCGCTGCACTGTCGGAGCGGCAGTACTGAGGGAGCGCTGCACTGTCGGAGGGTCAGTACTGAGGGAGGGCTGCACTGTCGGAGGGTCAGTACTGAGGGAGCGCTGCACTGTCTGAGGGCCAGTACTGAGGGATCACGGCACTGTGTGAGGGTCAGTACTGAGGGAGCACGGCACTGTTGGAGGGTCAGTACTGAGGGAGCGCGGCACTGTCGGAGGGGCAGTACTGAGGGAGTACGGCACTGTCTGAGGGTCAGTACTGAGGAAGCGCGGCACTGTCGGAGGGGCAGTACTGAGGGAGCACGGCACTGTTGGAGGGGCAGTACTGAGGGAGCACGGCACTGTCACAGGGGCAGCACTGAGGGAGCACGGCACTGTCAGAGGGGCAGTACTGAGGGAGCGCTGCACTGTCGGAGGGTCAGTACTGAGGTAGCGCGGCACTGTCGGAGGGGCAGTACTGAGGGAGAGCGGCAGTGTCGGAGGGGCAGTACTGAGGGAGCGCTGCACTGTCGGAGGGGCAGTGCTGAGGGAGCGCTGCACTGTCGGAAGGGCAGTGCTGAATGACCGCGGCACTGTCGGAGGCTCAGTACTGAGGGAGGGCTGCACTGTCTGAGGGTCAGTACTGAGGGAGCACGGCACTGTCTGAGGGTCAGTACTGAGGGAGCACGGCACTGTCAGAGGGGCAGTACTGATGGAGCACGGCACTGTCTGAGGGTCAGTACTGAGGGAGCGCGGCACTGTCAGAGGGGCAGTACTGAGGGAGCACGGCACTGTCAGAGGGGCAGTACTGAGAGAGCGCTGCACTGTCGGAGGGTCAGTACTGAGGGAGCGCAGCACTTTCAGAGGGGCAGTACTGAGGGAGGGCTACACTGTCTGAGGGGCAGTACTGAGGGAGCACGTCACTGTCAGAGGGGCAGTACTGAGGGAGAGCGGCACTGTCGGGGGGCAGTACTGAGGGAGCGCTGCACTGTCAGAGGGGCAGTACTGAGGGACCGCGGCACTGTCGGAGGGTCAGTACTGAGGGAGGGCTGCACTGTCGGAGGGGCAGTACTGAGGGAGCACGGCACTGTCAGAGGGGCAGCACTGAGGGAGCACGGCACTGTCGGACGGTCAGTACTGAGGGAGCATTGCACCGTCTGAGGGGCAGCACTGAGGGAGCGCTGCTCTGTCGGAGGGCCAGTACTGAAGGAGCGCTGCACTGTCTGAGGGTCAGTACTGAGGGATTACGGCACTGTCGGAGGGTCAGTACTGAGGGAGGGCTGCACTGTCGGAGGGGCAGTACTGAAGGAGCGCGGCACTATCAGAGGATCAGTACTGAGGGAGGGCTGCACTGTCGGAGGGTCAGTTCTGAGGGAGCGCTGCACTGTCGGAGGGTCAGTACTGAGGGAGCGCAGCACTGTCGGAGGGTCAATACTAAGGGAGCGCAGCACTGTCTGAGAGTCAGTACTGAGGGAGGGCTGCACTGTCGGAGGGGCAGTATTGAGGGAGCACGGCACTGTCGGATGGGCAGTACTGAGGGAGCACGGCACTGTCGGAGGGGCAGTACTGAGGGAGCACGGCACTGTCGGAGGGGCAGTACTGAGGGAGCGCTGCACTGTCAGAGGGGCAGTACTGAGGGAGCGCAACACTGTCAGAGGGGCAGTACTGAGAGAGCGCTGCACTGTCGGAGGGTCAGTACTGAGGGAGCGCAGCACTTTCAGAGGGGCAGTACTGAGGGAGGGCTACACTGTCTGAGGGGCAGTACTGAGGGAGCACGTCACTGTCAGAGGGGCAGTACTGAGGGAGAGCGGCACTGTCGGGGGGCAGTACTGAGGGAGCGCTGCACTGTCAGAGGGGCAGTACTGAGGGACCGCGGCACTGTCGGAGGGTCAGTACTGAGGGAGGGCTGCACTGTCGGAGGGGCAGTACTGAGGGAGCACGGCACTGTCAGAGGGGCAGCACTGAGGGAGCACGGCACTGTCGGACGGTCAGTACTGAGGGAGCATTGCACCGTCTAAGGGGCAGCACTGAGGGAGCGCTGCTCTGTCGGAGGGCCAGTACTGAAGGAGCGCTGCACTGTCTGAGGGTCAGTACTGAGGGATTACGGCACTGTCGGAGGGTCAGTACTGAGGGAGGGCTGCACTGTCGGAGGGGCAGTACTGAAGGAGCGCGGCACTATCAGAGGATCAGTACTGAGGGAGGGCTGCACTGTCGGAGGGTCAGTACTGAGGGAGCGCTGCAATGTCGGAGGGTCAGTACTGAGGGAGCGCAGCACTGTCGGAGGGTCAATACTGAGGGAGCGCAGCACTGTCTGAGAGTCAGTACAGAGGGAGGGCTGCACTGTCGGAGGGGCAGTATTGAGGGAGCACGGCACTGTCGGATGGGCAGTACTGAGGGAGCACGGCACTGTCGGAGGGGCAGTACTGAGGGAGCACGGCACTGTCGGAGGGGCAGTACTGAGGGAGCGCTGCACTGTCAGAGGGGCAGTACTGAGGGAGAGCGGCACTGTCGGAGGGGCAGTACTGAGGGAGCGCTGCACTGTCGGAGGGGCAGTACTGAGGGAGCACGGCACTGTCTGAGGGTCAGTACTGAGGGAGCACGGCACTGTCTGAGGGTCAGTACTGAGGGAGCACGGCACTGTCTGAGGGTCAGTACTGAGGGAGCACGGCACTGTCAGAGGGGCAGTACTGATGGAGCACGGCACTGTCTGAGGGTCAGTACTGAGGGAGCGCGGCACTGTCAGAGGGGCAGTACTGAGGGAGCACGGCACTGTCAGAGGGGCAGTACTGAGAGAGCGCTGCACTGTCGGAGGGTCAGTACTGAGGGAGCGCAGCACTTTCAGAGGGGCAGTACTGAGGGAGGGCTACACTGTCTGAGGGGCAGTACTGAGGGAGCACGTCACTGTCAGAGGGGCAGTACTGAGGGAGAGCGGCACTGTCGGGGGGCAGTACTGAGGGAGCGCTGCACTGTCAGAGGGGCAGTACTGAGGGACCGCGGCACTGTCGGAGGGTCAGTACTGAGGGAGGGCTGCACTGTCGGAGGGGCAGTACTGAGGGAGCACGGCACTGTCAGAGGGGCAGCACTGAGGGAGCACGGCACTGTCGGACGGTCAGTACTGAGGGAGCATTGCACCGTCTGAGGGGCAGCACTGAGGGAGCGCTGCTCTGTCGGAGGGCCAGTACTGAAGGAGCGCTGCACTGTCTGAGGGTCAGTACTGAGGGATTACGGCACTGTCGGAGGGTCAGTACTGAGGGAGGGCTGCACTGTCGGAGGGGCAGTACTGAAGGAGCGCGGCACTATCAGAGGATCAGTACTGAGGGAGGGCTGCACTGTCGGAGGGTCAGTTCTGAGGGAGCGCTGCACTGTCGGAGGGTCAGTACTGAGGGAGCGCAGCACTGTCGGAGGGTCAATACTAAGGGAGCGCAGCACTGTCTGAGAGTCAGTACTGAGGGAGGGCTGCACTGTCGGAGGGGCAGTATTGAGGGAGCACGGCACTGTCGGATGGGCAGTACTGAGGGAGCACGGCACTGTCGGAGGGGCAGTACTGAGGGAGCACGGCACTGTCGGAGGGGCAGTACTGAGAGAGCGCTGCACTGTCGGAGGGTCAGTACTGAGGGAGCGCAGCACTTTCAGAGGGGCAGTACTGAGGGAGCACGTCACTGTCAGAGGGGCAGTACTGAGGGAGAGCGGCACTGTCGGGGGGCAGTACTGAGGGAGCGCTGCACTGTCAGAGGGGCAGTACTGAGGGACCGCGGCACTGTCGGAGGGTCAGTACTGAGGGAGGGCTGCACTGTCGGAGGGGCAGTACTGAGGGAGCACGGCACTGTCAGAGGGGCAGCACTGAGGGAGCACGGCACTGTCGGACGGTCAGTACTGAGGGAGCATTGCACCGTCTAAGGGGCAGCACTGAGGGAGCGCTGCTCTGTCGGAGGGCCAGTACTGAAGGAGCGCTGCACTGTCTGAGGGTCAGTACTGAGGGATTACGGCACTGTCGGAGGGTCAGTACTGAGGGAGGGCTGCACTGTCGGAGGGGCAGTACTGAAGGAGCGCGGCACTATCAGAGGATCAGTACTGAGGGAGGGCTGCACTGTCGGAGGGTCAGTACTGAGGGAGCGCTGCAATGTCGGAGGGTCAGTACTGAGGGAGCGCAGCACTGTCGGAGGGTCAATACTGAGGGAGCGCAGCACTGTCTGAGAGTCAGTACTGAGGGAGGGCTGCACTGTCGGAGGGGCAGTATTGAGGGAGCACGGCACTGTCGGATGGGCAGTACTGAGGGAGCACGGCACTGTCGGAGGGGCAGTACTGAGGGAGCACGGCACTGTCGGAGGGGCAGTACTGAGGGAGCGCTGCACTGTCAGAGGGGCAGTACTGAGGGAGAGCGGCACTGTCGGAGGGGCAGTACTGAGGGAGCGCTGCACTGTCGGAGGGGCAGTACTGAGGGAGCACGGCACTGTCGGAGGGGCAGTACTGAGGGAGCACGGCACTGTCAGAGGGGTAGGACTGAGGGAGCACGGCATTGTCGGAGGGTCGGTACTGAAGGAGTGCTGCACTGTCGGAGGGTCAGCACTGAGGGAGCACGGCACTGTCAGTGGTTCAGTACTGGGGGAGCGCTGCACTGTCGGAGGGCCAGTACTGAGGGAGGGCTGCACTGTCGGAGGGGCAGTACTGAGGGAGCACAGCACTGTCAGAGGGGCAGTACTGAGGGAGCGCGGCACTGTCTGAGGGGCAGTACTGAGGGAGCACGGCACTGTCAGAGGGGCAGTACTGAGGGAGACGGCATTGTCGGAGGGTCAGTACTGAAGGAGTGCTGCACTATCGGAGGGTCAGTCCTGAGGGAGCACGGCACTGTCAGTGGGTCAGTACTGGGGGAGCGCTGCACTGTCGGAGGGCCAGTACTGAGGGAGGGCTGCACTGTCGGAGGGGCAGTACTGAGGGAGCACAGCACTGTCAGAGGGGCAGTACTGAGGGAGCGCGGCACTGTCAGAGGGGCAGTACTGATGCAGCGCGGCACTGTCGGAGCGGCAGTACTGAGGGAGTATGGCACTGTCGGAGGGGCAGTACTGAGGGAGCACGGCACTGTCGGAGGGGCAGTACTGAGGGAGCGCTGCACTATCGGAGGGGCAGTACTGAGGGAGCGCGGCACTTTCAGAGGGGCAGTATTGAGGGAGCGCTGCACTGTCGGAGGGGCAGTACTGAGGGAGCACGGCACTGTCTAAGGGTCAGTACTGAGGAAGGGCTGCACTGTCGGAGGGGCAGTACTGAGGGAGCATGGCACTGTCGGAGGGGCAGTACTGAGGGAGCACGGTACTGTCTGCGGGTCAGTACTGAGGGAACGCTGCATTGTTGGAGGGGTAGTACTGAGGGAGCGCGGCACTGTCAGAGGGGCAGTACTGAGCGAGCACGGCACTGTCAGAGGGGCAGTACTGAGGGAGCGCAGCACTTTCAGAGGGGCAGTACTGAGGGAGCGCAGCGCTGTCAGAGGGGCAGTACTGCGGGAGCACGGCATTATCGGAGGGTCAGTACAGAGGGAGCACGGAACTGTCAGAGGGTCAGTACTGTGGGAGCGCTGCACTGTCGGAGGGTCAGTACTGAGGGAGGGCGACACTGTCAGAGGGGCAGTACTGATGGAGCACGGCACTGTCTGAGGGTCAGTACTGAGGGAGCGCGGCACTGTCAGAGGGGCAGTACTGAGGGAGCACGGCACTGTCAGAGGGGCAGTACTGAGAGAGCGCTGCACTGTCGGAGGGTCAGTACTGAGGGAGCGCAGCACTTTCAGAGGGGCAGTACTGAGGGAGGGCTACACTGTCTGAGGGGCAGTAATGAGGGAGCACGTCACTGTCAGAGGGGCAGTACTGAGGGAGAGCGGCACTGTCGGGGGGCAGTACTGAGGGAGCGCTGCACTGTCAGAGGGGCAGTACTGAGGGACCGCGGCACTGTCGGAGGGTCAGTACTGAGGGAGGGCTGCACTGTCGGAGGGGCAGTACTGAGGGAGCACGGCACTGTCAGAGGGGCAGCACTGAGGGAGCACGGCACTGTCGGACGGTCAGTACTGAGGGAGCATTGCACCGTCTGAGGGGCAGCACTGAGGGAGCGCTGCTCTGTCGGAGGGCCAGTACTGAAGGAGCGCTGCACTGTCTGAGGGTCAGTACTGAGGGATTACGGCACTGTCGGAGGGTCAGTACTGAGGGAGGGCTGCACTGTCGGAGGGGCAGTACTGAAGGAGCGCGGCACTATCAGAGGATCAGTACTGAGGGAGGGCTGCACTGTCGGAGGGTCAGTTCTGAGGGAGCGCTGCACTGTCGGAGGGTCAGTACTGAGGGAGCGCAGCACTGTCGGAGGGTCAATACTAAGGGAGCGCAGCACTGTCTGAGAGTCAGTACTGAGGGAGGGCTGCACTGTCGGAGGGGCAGTATTGAGGGAGCACGGCACTGTCGGATGGGCAGTACTGAGGGAGCACGGCACTGTCGGAGGGGCAGTACTGAGGGAGCACGGCACTGTCGGAGGGGCAGTACTGAGGGAGCGCTGCACTGTCAGAGGGGCAGTACTGAGGGAGCGCAACACTGTCAGAGGGGCAGTACTGAGAGAGCGCTGCACTGTCGGAGGGTCAGTACTGAGGGAGCGCAGCACTTTCAGAGGGGCAGTACTGAGGGAGGGCTACACTGTCTGAGGGGCAGTACTGAGGGAGCACGGCACTGTCGGACGGTCAGTACTGAGGGAGCATTGCACCGTCTAAGGGGCAGCACTGAGGGAGCGCTGCTCTGTCGGAGGGCCAGTACTGAAGGAGCGCTGCACTGTCTGAGGGTCAGTACTGAGGGATTACGGCACTGTCGGAGGGTCAGTACTGAGGGAGGGCTGCACTGTCGGAGGGGCAGTACTGAAGGAGCGCGGCACTATCAGAGGATCAGTACTGAGGGAGGGCTGCACTGTCGGAGGGTCAGTACTGAGGGAGCGCTGCAATGTCGGAAGGTCAGTACTGAGGGAGCGCAGCACTGTCGGAGGGTCAATACTGAGGGAGCGCAGCACTGTCTGAGAGTCAGTACTGAGGGAGGGCTGCACTGTCGGAGGGGCAGTATTGAGGGAGCACGGCACTGTCGGATGGGCAGTACTGAGGGAGCACGGCACTGTCGGAGGGGCAGTACTGAGGGAGCACGGCACTGTCGGAGGGGCAGTACTGAGGGAGCGCTGCACTGTCAGAGGGGCAGTACTGAGGGAGAGCGGCACTGTCGGAGGGGCAGTACTGAGGGAGCGCTGCACTGTCGGAGGGGCAGTACTGAGGGAGCACGGCACTGTCGGAGGGGCAGTACTGAGGGAGCACGGCACTGTCAGAGGGGTAGGACTGAGGGAGCACGGCATTGTCGGAGGGTCGGTACTGAAGGAGTGCTGCACTGTCGGAGGGTCAGCACTGAGGGAGCACGGCACTGTCAGTGGTTCAGTACTGGGGGAGCGCTGCACTGTCGGAGGGCCAGTACTGAGGGAGGGCTGCACTGTCGGAGGGGCAGTACTGAGGGAGCACAGCACTGTCAGAGGGGCAGTACTGAGGGAGCGCGGCACTGTCTGAGGGGCAGTACTGAGGGAGCACGGCACTGTCAGAGGGGCAGTACTGAGGGAGCACGGCATTGTCGGAGGGTCAGTACTGAAGGAGTGCTGCACTATCGGAGGGTCAGTCCTGAGGGAGCACGGCACTGTCAGTGGGTCAGTACTGGGGGAGCGCTGCACTGTCGGAGGGCCAGTACTGAGGGAGGGCTGCACTGTCGGAGGGGCAGTACTGAGGGAGCACAGCACTGTCAGAGGGGCAGTACTGAGGGAGCGCGGCACTGTCAGAGGGGCAGTACTGATGCAGCGCGGCACTGTCGGAGCGGCAGTACTGAGGGAGGATGGCACTGTCGGAGGGGCAGTACTGAGGGAGCACGGCACTGTCGGAGGGGCAGTACTGAGGGAGCGCTGCACTATCGGAGGGGCAGTACTGAGGGAGCGCGGCACTTTCAGAGGGGCAGTATTGAGGGAGCGCTGCACTGTCGGAGGGGCAGTACTGAGGGAGCACGGCACTGTCTAAGGGTCAGTACTGAGGAAGGGCTGCACTGTCGGAGGGGCAGTACTGAGGGAGCATGGCACTGTCGGAGGGGCAGTACTGAGGGAGCACGGTACTGTCTGCGGGTCAGTACTGAGGGAACGCTGCATTGTTGGAGGGGTAGTACTGAGGGAGCGCGGCACTGTCAGAGGGGCAGTACTGAGCGAGCACGGCACTGTCAGAGGGGCAGTACTGAGGGAGCGCAGCACTTTCAGAGGGGCAGTACTGAGGGAGCGCAGCGCTGTCAGAGGGGCAGTACTGCGGGAGCACGGCATTATCGGAGGGTCAGTACAGAGGGAGCACGGAACTGTCAGAGGGTCAGTACTGTGGGAGCGCTGCACTGTCGGAGGGTCAGTACTGAGGGAGGGCGACACTGTCGGAGGGGCAGTACTGAGGGAGCACGGCACTGTCAGAGGGGCAGTACTGAGGGAGTGCGGCACTGTCGGAGTGGCAGTACTGAGGGAGCGCTGCACTGTCGGAGGGGCAGTATTGAGGGAGCGCTGCACTGTCGGAGGTTCACTACTGAGGGAGGGTTGCACTGTCGGAGGGACAGTACTGAGGGAGCGCTGCACTGCCGGAGGGTCAGTACTGAGGGAGCGCTGTACTGTCGGAGGGTCAGCACTGAGGGAGCACGGCACTGTCGGGAGGGGCAGTACTGAGGGAGCGCGGCAGTGTCGGAGGGGCAGTACTGAGGGAGCGCTGCACTGTCGGAGGGGCAGTACTGAGGGAGCGCTGCACTGTCGGAAGGGCAGTACTGAGGGAGCGCGGCACTGTCGGAGGCTCAGTACTGAGGGAGGGCTGCACTGTCGGAGGGGCAGTACTGAGGGAGCACGGCATTGTCAGAGGGGCAGTACTGAGGGAGCACTACACTGTTGGAGGGTCAGTTCTGAGGGAGCGCTGCACCGTCGGAGGGCCAGTACTGAGGGAGCGCTGCACTGTCTGAGGGTCAGTACTGAGGGAGCGCTGCACTGTCGGAGGGTCAGTACTGAGGGAGGGCTGCACAGTCGGAGGGTCAATACTGAGGGAGGGCTGCACAGTCGGAGGGGCAGTACTGAGGGAGCACGGCACTGTCGGAGGTGCAGTACTGAGGGAGCACGGCACTATCGGTTGGCAGCACTGAGGGAGCATGGCACTGTCGGAGGGGCAGTACTGAGGGAGCGCTGCACTGTCGGAGTGGTAGTACTGAGGGTGCGCGGCACTGTCAGAGGGGCAGCACTGAGGGAGCACGGCACTGTCAGAGGGGCAGTACTGAGGGTGCGCTGCACTGTCGGAGGGTCAGCACTGGGGAACGCAGCACTTTCAGAGGGGCAGTACTGAGGGAGGGCTGCACTGTTGGAGGGGCAGTACTGAGGGAGCACGGCACTGTCAGAGGGGCAGTACTGAGGGAGCACTACACTGTCGGAGGGTCAGTACTGAGGGAGCACGGCACTGTCGGAGGGTCAATACTGAGTGAGCACGGCACTGTCTGACCGTCAGTACTGAGGGAGGGCTGCACTGTCGGAGGGCCTGTACTGAGGGAGCGCTGCACTGTCAGAGGGGCAGTACTGAGGGGGCGCAGCACTGTCTGAGGATCAGTACTGACGGAGCACGGCACTGTTGGAGGGTCAGTACTGAGGGAGCGCGGCACTGTCAGAGGGGCAGTACTGAGGGAGCGCTGCACTGTCGGAGGGGCAGTACTGAGGGAGCGCGGCACTGTCGGAGGGGCAGTATTGAGGGAGCACGGCACTGTCGGAGGGGCAGTACTGAAGGAGCACGGCACTGTCAGAGGTGCAGTATTGATGGAGGGCTGCACTGTCGGAGGGGCAGTACTGAGGGAGCACGGCACTGTCGGAGGGTCAGTACTGAGGGAGCACTGCACTGTCGGAGGGGCAATACTGAGGGAGCACTGCACTGTCGGAGGGGCAGTACTGAGGGAGCACGGCACTGTCTGAGGGTCAGTACTGTGGGAGGGCTGCACTGTCGGAGGGTCAGTACTGAGGGAGTGTGGCACTTTCAGAGGGGAAGTACTGAGGGAGCACAGCACTGTCAGAGGGGCAGTACTGAGGGACGCTGCACTGTCGGAGGGTCAGTACTGAGGGAGCACGGCACTGTCGGAGGGTCAGTACTGAGGGAGCACGGCACTGTCTGAGGGTCAGTACTGAGGGAGGGCTGCACTGTCGGAGGGTCAGTACTGAGGGAGCACGGCACTGTCGGAGGATCAGTACTGAGGGAGTACGGCACTGTCTGAGGGTCAGTACTGAGGGAGGGCTGCACTGTCGGATGGGCAGTACTGAGGGAGCACGGCACTGTCAGAGGGGCAGTACTCGGACCACGGCAGTGTCTGAGGGTCAGTACTGAGGGAGGGCTGCACTGTCGGAGGGGCAGTACTGAGGGATCGCTGTACTGTCGGAGGGCCAGTACTGAGTGAGCGCTGCACTGTCTGAGGGTCTGTACTGAGGGAGCACGGCACTGTCGGAGGGTCTGTACTGAGGGAGGGCTGCACTGTCGGAGGGGCAGTACTGAGAGAGCGCTGCACTGTCGGAGGGTCAGTATTGAGGGAGGGCTGCACTGTCGGAAGGTCAGTACTGAGGGAGGGCTGCACTGCCGGAGGGTCAGTACTGAGGGAGCGCTGCACTGTCTGAGGGTCAGTACTGAGGGAGCACGGCACTGTCTGAGGGTCAGTACTGAGGGAGTACTGAGGGAGCACGGCACTGTCTGAGGGTCAGTACTGAGGGAGCGTGGCACTGTCGGAGGGCAGTACTGAGGGAGCACAGCACTGTCAGGGGGCCGTACTGAGGGAGCACTACACTGTTGGAGGGGCAGTACTGAGGGAGCGCTGCACTGTCGGAGGGTCAGTACTGAGGGAGCACGGCACTGTCAGAGGGGCAGTACTCGGAGCGCGGCAGTGCCGGAGGGGCAGTACTGAGGGAGCGCTGCACTGTCTGAGTGTCAGTACTGAGGGAGCACGGCACTGTCGGAGGGTCAGTACTGAGGGAGGCTGCACTGTCGGAGGGGCAGTACTGAGGGAGCGCTGCACTGTTGGAGGGTCAGTACTGAGGGAAGGCTGCACTGTCGGAGGGTCAGTACTGAGGGAGCGCTGACTGTCGGAGGGTCAGTACTGAGGGAGCACGGCACTGTCGGAGGGTCAATACTGAGGCAGCTCGGCACTGTCTGAGGGTCAGTACTGAGGGAGGGCTGCACTTTCGGAGGGGCAGTACTGAGGGAGCGCTGCACTGTTGGAGGGTCAGTACTGAGTGAGCGCTGCACTGTCTGAGGGACAGTACTGAGGGAGCACGGCACTGTCGGAGGGTCAGTACTGAGGGAGGGCTGCACTGTCGGTGGGGCAGTACTGAGGGAGCGCTGCACTGTCGGAGGGTCAGTACTTAGGGAGGGCTGCACTGTCGGAGGGTCAGTACTGAGGGAGCACGGCACTGTCAGAGGGGCAGTACTCGGAGCGCGGCAGTGCCGAGGGGCAGTACTGAGGGAGCGCTGCACCGTCTGAGTGTCAGTACTGAGGGAGCACGGCACTGTTGGAGGGTCAGTACTGAGGGAGGGCTGCACTGTCGGAGGGGCAGTACTGAGGGAGCGCTGCACTGTTGGAGGGTCAGTACTGAGGAAGGCTGCACTGTCGGAGGGTCAGTACTGAGGGAGCGCTGAACTGTCGGAGGGTCAGTACTGAGGAGCACGGCACTGTCGGAGGGTCAATACTGCGGCAGCTCGGCACTGTCTGAGGGTCAGTACTGAGGGAGGGCTGCACTTTCGGAGGGGCAGTACTGAGGGAGCGCTGCACTGTTGGAGGGTCAGTACTGAGTGAGCGCTGCACTGTCTGAGGGACAGTACTGAGGGAGCACGGCACTGTCGGAGGGTCAGTACTGAGGGAGGGCTGCACTGTCGGTGGGGCAGTACTGAGGGAGCGCTGCACTGTCGGAGGGTCATACTTAGGGAGGGCTGCACTGTCGGAGGGTCAGTACTGAGGGAGCGCTGCACTGTCAGAGGATCAGTACTGAGGGAGCACGGCACTGTCTGAGGGTCAGTACTGACGGAGCACGGCACTGTTGGAGGGTCAGTACTGAGGAGCGCGGCACTGTCAGAGGGCAGTACTGAGGGAGCGCTGCACTGTCGGAGGGGCAGTACTGAGGGAGCGCGGCACTGTCGGAGGGGCAGTACTGAGGGAGCACGGCACTGTCGGAGGGGCAGTACTGAAGGAGCACGGCACTGTCAGAGGTGCACTATTGATGGAGGGCTGCACTCTCGGAGGGGCAGTACTGAGGGAGCACGGCACTGTCGGAGGGTCAGTACTGAGGGAGCACTGCACTGTCGGAGGGGCAATACTGAGGGAGCACTGCACTGTCGGAGGGGCAGTACTGAGGGAGCACGGCACTGTCTGAGGGTCAGTACTGTGGGAGCACGGCACTGTCTGATGGTCAGTACTGAGGGAGCGCTGCACTGTCGGAGTGTTAGTACTGAGGGAGTGTGGCACTGTCAGAGGGGAAGTACTGGGGAGCACTGGCACTGTCAGAGGGGCAGTACTGAGGGAGCGCTGCACTGTCGGAGGGTCAGTACTGGGGAACGCAGCACTTTCAGAGGGGCAGTACTGAGGGAGGGCTGCACTGTCGGAGGGGCAGTACTGAGGGAGCACGGCACTGTCAGAGGGGCAGTACTGAGGGAGCGCGGCACTGTCAGAGGGGCAGTACTGATGCAGCGCGGGCACTGTCGGAGCGGCAGTACTGAGGGAGTATGGCACTGTCGGAGGGGCAGTACTGAGGGAGCACGGCACTGTCGGAGGGCAGTACTGAGGGAGCGCTGCACTATCGGAGGGGCAGTACTGAGGGAGCGCGGCACTTCAGAGGGGCAGTATTGAGGGAGCGCTGCACTGTCGGAGGGGCAGTACTGAGGGAGCACGGCACTGTCTAAGGGTCAGTACTGAGGAAGGGCTGCACTGTCGGAGGGGCAGTACTGAGGGAGCATGGCACTGTCGGAGGGGCAGTACTGAGGGAGCACTGGTACTGTCTGCGGGTCAGTACTGAGGGAACGCTGCATTGTTGGAGGGGTAGTACTGAGGAGCGCGGCACTGTCAGAGGGCAGTACTGAGCGAGCACGCACTGTCAGAGGGGCAGTACTGAGGGAGCGCAGCACTTTCAGAGGGGCAGTACTGAGGGAGCGCAGCGCTGTCAGAGGGGCAGTACTGCGGGAGCACGGCATTATCGGAGGGTCAGTACAGAGGGAGCACGGAACTGTCAGAGGGTCAGTACTGTGGGAGCGCTGCACTGTCGGAGGGTCAGTACTGAGGGAGGGCGACACTGTCGGAGGGGCAGTACTGAGGGAGCACGGCACTGTCAGAGGGGCAGTACTGAGGGAGTGCGGCACTGTCGGAGTGGCAGTACTGAGGGAGCGCTGCACTGTCGGAGGGGCAGTATTGAGGGAGCGCTGCACTGTCGGAGGTTCACTACTGAGGGAGGGTTGCACTGTCGGAGGGACAGTACTGAGGGAGCGCTGCACTGTCGGAGGTTCAGTACTGAGGGAGGGCTGCACTGTCGGAGGGGCAGTACTGAGGGAGGGCTGCACTGTCGGAGGGTCAGTACTGAGGGAGCGCTGTACTGTCGGAGGGTCAGCACTGAGGGAGCACGGCACTGTCGGGAGGGGCAGTACTGAGGGAGCGCGGCAGTGTCGGAGGGGCAGTACTGAGGGAGCGCTGCACTGTCGGAGGGGCAGTACTGAGGGAGCGCTGCACTGTCGGAAGGGCAGTACTGAGGGAGCGCGGCACTGTCGGAGGCTCAGTACTGAGGGAGGGCTGCACTGTCGGAGGGGCAGTACTGAGGGAGCACGGCATTGTCAGAGGGGCAGTACTGAGGGAGCACTACACTGTTGGAGGGTCAGTTCTGAGGGAGCGCTGCACCGTCGGAGGGCCAGTACTGAGGGAGCGCTGCACTGTCTGAGGGTCAGTACTGAGGGAGCGCTGCACTGTCGGAGGGTCAGTACTGAGGGAGGGCTGCACAGTCGGAGGGTCAATACTGAGGGAGGGCTGCACAGTCGGAGGGGCAGTACTGAGGGAGCACGGCACTGTCGGAGGTGCAGTACTGAGGGAGCACGGCACTATCGGTTGGCAGCACTGAGGGAGCATGGCACTGTCGGAGGGGCAGTACTGAGGGAGCGCTGCACTGTCGGAGTGGTAGTACTGAGGGTGCGCGGCACTGTCAGAGGGGCAGCACTGAGGGAGCACGGCACTGTCAGAGGGGCAGTACTGAGGGTGCGCTGCACTGTCGGAGGGTCAGCACTGGGGAACGCAGCACTTTCAGAGGGGCAGTACTGAGGGAGGGCTGCACTGTTGGAGGGGCAGTACTGAGGGAGCACGGCACTGTCAGAGGGGCAGTACTGAGGGAGCACTACACTGTCGGAGGGTCAGTACTGAGGGAGCACGGCACTGTCGGAGGGTCAATACTGAGTGAGCACGGCACTGTCTGACCGTCAGTACTGAGGGAGGGCTGCACTGTCGGAGGGCCTGTACTGAGGGAGCGCTGCACTGTCAGAGGGGCAGTACTGAGGGGGCGCAGCACTGTCTGAGGATCAGTACTGACGGAGCACGGCACTGTTGGAGGGTCAGTACTGAGGGAGCGCGGCACTGTCAGAGGGGCAGTACTGAGGGAGCGCTGCACTGTCGGAGGGGCAGTACTGAGGGAGCGCGGCACTGTCGGAGGGGCAGTATTGAGGGAGCACGGCACTGTCGGAGGGGCAGTACTGAAGGAGCACGGCACTGTCAGAGGTGCAGTATTGATGGAGGGCTGCACTGTCGGAGGGGCAGTACTGAGGGAGCACGGCACTGTCGGAGGGTCAGTACTGAGGGAGCACTGCACTGTCGGAGGGGCAATACTGAGGGAGCACGGCACTGTCGGGAGGGGCAGTACTGAGGGAGCGCGGCAGTGTCGGAGGGGCAGTACTGAGGGAGCGCTGCACTGTCGGAGGGGCAGTACTGAGGGAGCGCTGCACTGTCGGAAGGGCAGTACTGAGGGAGCGCGGCACTGTCGGAGGCTCAGTACTGAGGGAGGGCTGCACTGTCGGAGGGGCAGTACTGAGGGAGCACGGCATTGTCAGAGGGGCAGTACTGAGGGAGCACTACACTGTTGGAGGGTCAGTTCTGAGGGAGCGCTGCACCGTCGGAGGGCCAGTACTGAGGGAGCGCTGCACTGTCTGAGGGTCAGTACTGAGGGAGCGCTGCACTGTCGGAGGGTCAGTACTGAGGGAGGGCTGCACAGTCGGAGGGTCAATACTGAGGGAGGGCTGCACAGTCGGAGGGGCAGTACTGAGGGAGCACGGCACTGTCGGAGGTGCAGTACTGAGGGAGCACGGCACTATCGGTTGGCAGCACTGAGGGAGCATGGCACTGTCGGAGGGGCAGTACTGAGGGAGCGCTGCACTGTCGGAGTGGTAGTACTGAGGGTGCGCGGCACTGTCAGAGCGGCAGCACTGAGGGAGCACGGCACTGTCAGAGGGGCAGTACTGAGGGTGCGCTGCACTGTCGGAGGGTCAGCACTGGGGAACGCAGCACTTTCAGAGGGGCAGTACTGAGGGAGGGCTGCACTGTTGGAGGGGCAGTACTGAGGGAGCACGGCACTGTCAGAGGGGCAGTACTGAGGGAGCACTACACTGTCGGAGGGTCAGTACTGAGGGAGCACGGCACTGTCGGAGGGTCAATACTGAGTGAGCACGGCACTGTCTGACCGTCAGTACTGAGGGAGGGCTGCACTGTCGGAGGGCCTGTACTGAGGGAGCGCTGCACTGTCAGAGGGGCAGTACTGAGGGGGCGCAGCACTGTCTGAGGATCAGTACTGACGGAGCACGGCACTGTTGGAGGGTCAGTACTGAGGGAGCGCGGCACTGTCAGAGGGGCAGTAGTGAGGGAGCGCTGCACTGTCGGAGGGGCAGTACTGAGGGAGCGCGGCACTGTCGGAGGGGCAGTATTGAGGGAGCACGGCACTGTCGGAGGGGCAGTACTGAAGGAGCACGGCACTGTCAGAGGTGCAGTATTGATGGAGGGCTGCACTGTCGGAGGGGCAGTACTGAGGGAGCACGGCACTGTCGGAGGGTCAGTACTGAGGGAGCACTGCACTGTCGGAGGGGCAATACTGAGGGAGCACTGCACTGTCGGAGGGGCAGTACTGAGGGAGCACGGCACTGTCTGAGGGTCAGTACTGTGGGAGCACGGCACTGTCTGATGGTTAGTACTGAGGGAGCGCTGCACTGTCGGAGGGTTAGTACTGAGGGAGTGTGGCACTTTCAGAGGGGAAGTACTGAGGGAGCACAGCACTGTCAGAGGGGCAGTACTGAGGGACGCTGCACTGTCGGAGGGTCAGTACTGAGGGAGCACGGCACTGTCGGAGGGTCAGTACTGAGGGAGCACGGCACTGTCTGAGGGTCAGTACTGAGGGAGGGCTGCACTGTCGGAGGGTCAGTACTGAGGGAGCACGGCACTGTCGGAGGATCAGTACTGAGGGAGTACGGCACTGTCTGAGGGTCAGTACTGAGGGAGGGCTGCACTGTCGGATGGGCAGTACTGAGGGAGCACGGCACTGTCAGAGGGGCAGTACTCGGACCACGGCAGTGTTTGAGGGTCAGTACTGAGGGAGGGCTGCACTGTCGGAGGGGGCAGTACTGAGGGATCGCTGTACTGTCGGAGGGCCAGTACTGAGTGAGCGCTGCACTGTCTGAGGGTCTGTACTGAGGGAGCACGGCACTGTCGGAGGGTCTGTACTGAGGGAGGGCTGCACTGTCGGAGGGGCAGTACTGAGAGAGCGCTGCACTGTCGGAGGGTCAGTATTGAGGGAGGGCTGCACTGTCGGAAGGTCAGTACTGAGGGAGGGCTGCACTGCCGGAGGGTCAGTACTGAGGGAGCGCTGCACTGTCTGAGGGTCAGTACTGAGGGAGCACGGCACTGTCTGAGGGTCAGTACTGAGGGAGCACGGCACTGTCTGAGGGTCAGTACTGAGGGAGCGTGGCACTGTCGGAGGGGCAGTACTGAGGGAGCACAGCACTGTCAGGGGGCCGTACTGAGGGAGCACTACACTGTTGGAGGGGCAGTACTGAGGGAGCGCTGCACTGTCGGAGGGTCAGTACTGAGGGAGCACGGCACTGTCAGAGGGGCAGTACTCGGAGCGCGGCAGTGCCGGAGGGGCAGTACTGAGGGAGCGCTGCACTGTCTGAGTGTCAGTACTGAGGGAGCACGGCACTGTCGGAGGGTCAGTACTGAGGGAGGGCTGCACTGTCGGAGGGGCAGTACTGAGGGAGCGCTGCACTGTTGGAGGGTCAGTACTGAGGGAAGGCTGCACTGTCGGAGGGTCAGTACTGAGGGAGCGCTGAACTGTCGGAGGGTCAGTACTGAGGGAGCACGGCACTGTCGGAGGGTCAATACTGAGGCAGCTCGGCACTGTCTGAGGGTCAGTACTGAGGGAGGGCTGCACTTTCGGAGGGGCAGTACTGAGGGAGCGCTGCACTGTTGGAGGGTCAGTACTGAGTGAGCGCTGCACTGTCTGAGGGACAGTACTGAGGGAGCACGGCACTGTCGGAGGGTCAGTACTGAGGGAGGGCTGCACTGTCGGTGGGGCAGTACTGAGGGAGCGCTGCACTGTCGGAGGGTCAGTACTTAGGGAGGGCTGCACTGTCGGAGGGTCAGTACTGAGGGAGCACGGCACTGTCAGAGGGGCAGTACTCGGAGCGCGGCAGTGCCGGAGGGGCAGTACTGAGGGAGCGCTGCACCGTCTGAGTGTCAGTACTGAGGGAGCACGGCACTGTTGGAGGGTCAGTACTGAGGGAGGGCTGCACTGTCGGAGGGGCAGTACTGAGGGAGCGCTGCACTGTTGGAGGGTCAGTACTGAGGGAAGGCTGCACTGTCGGAGGGTCAGTACTGAGGGAGCGCTGAACTGTCGGAGGGTCAGTACTGAGGGAGCACGGCACTGTCGGAGGGTCAATACTGCGGCAGCTCGGCACTGTCTGAGGGTCAGTACTGAGGGAGGGCTGCACTTTCGGAGGGGCAGTACTGAGGCAGCGCTGCACTGTTGGAGGGTCAGTACTGAGTGAGCGCTGCACTGTCTGAGGGACAGTACTGAGGGAGCACGGCACTGTCGGAGGGTCAGTACTGAGGGAGGGCTGCACTGTCGGTGGGGCAGTACTGAGGGAGCGCTGCACTGTCGGAGGGTCAGTACTTAGGGAGGGCTGCACTGTCGGAGGGTCAGTACTGAGGGAGCGCTGCACTGTCAGAGGATCAGTACTGAGGGAGCACGGCACTGTCTGAGGGTCAGTACTGACGGAGCACGGCACTGTTGGAGGGTCAGTACTGAGGGAGCGCGGCACTGTCAGAGGGGCAGTACTGAGGGAGCGCTGCACTGTCGGAGGGGCAGTACTGAGGGAGCGCGGCACTGTCGGAGGGGCAGTACTGAGGGAGCACGGCACTGTCGGAGGGGCAGTACTGAAGGAGCACGGCACTGTCAGAGGTGCACTATTGATGGAGGGCTGCACTCTCGGAGGGGCAGTACTGAGGGAGCACGGCACTGTCGGAGGGTCAGTACTGAGGGAGCACTGCACTGTCGGAGGGGCAATACTGAGGGAGCACTGCACTGTCGGAGGGGCAGTACTGAGGGAGCACGGCACTGTCTGAGGGTCAGTACTGTGGGAGCACGGCACTGTCTGATGGTCAGTACTGAGGGAGCGCTGCACTGTCGGAGTGTTAGTACTGAGGGAGTGTGGCACTGTCAGAGGGGAAGTACTGAGGGAGCACGGCACTGTCAGAGGGGCAGTACTGAGGGAGCGCTGCACTGTCGGAGGGTCAGTACTGGGGAACGCAGCACTTTCAGAGGGGCAGTACTGAGGGAGGGCTGCACTGTCGGAGGGGCAGTACTGAGGGAGCACGGCACTGTCAGAGGGGCAGTACTGAGGGAGCACTACACTGTCGGAGGGTCAGTACTGAGGGAGCACGGCACTGTCGGAGGGTCAATACTGAGTGAGCACGGCACTGTCTGACGGTCAGTACTGAGGGAGGGCTGCACTGTCGGAGGTCCAGTACTGAGGGAGCGCTGCACTGTCAGAGGGGCAGTACTGAGGGGGCGCAGCACTGTCTGAGGGTTAGTACTGAGGGAGGGCTTCACTGTCGGAGGGGCAGTACTGAGGGTGCACGGCACTGTCGGAGGGGCAGTACTGAGGGAGCACGGCACTGTCGGAGGGGCAGCACTGAGGGAGCACGGCATTGTCGGAGGGTCAGTACTGAGGGAGTGCTGCACTGTCGGAGGGTCAGTGCAGAGTGAGCATGGCACTGTCAGAGGGTCAGTACTGAGGGAGCGCTGCACTGTCGGAAGGTCATTACTGAGGGAGGGCTGCACTGTCGGAGGGGCAGTACTGAGGGAGCACGGCACTGTCAGTGGGGCAGTACTGAGGGAGCGCGGCCCTGTCGCAGGGGCAGTACTGAGGGACCGCGGCACTGTCACAGGGGCAGTACTGAGGGAGCGCTGCACTGTCGGAGCGGCAGTACTGAGGGAGCGCTGCACTGTCGGAGGGTCAGTACTGAGGGAGGGCTGCACTGTCGGAGGGTCAGTACTGAGGGAGCGCTGCACTGTCTGAGGGCCAGTACTGAGGGATCACGGCACTGTGTGAGGGTCAGTACTGAGGGAGCACGGCACTGTTGGAGGGTCAGTACTGAGGGAGCGCGGCACTGTCGGAGGGGCAGTACTGAGGGAGTACGGCACTGTCTGAGGGTCAGTACTGAGGAAGCGCGGCACTGTCGGAGGGGCAGTACTGAGGGAGCACGGCACTGTTGGAGGGGCAGTACTGAGGGAGCACGGCACTGTCAGAGGGGCAGCACTGAGGGAGCACGGCACTGTCAGAGGGGCAGTACTGAGGGAGCGCTGCCCTGTCGGAGGGTCAGTACTGAGGTAGCGCGGCACTGTCGGAGGGGCAGTACTGAGGGAGAGCGGCAGTGTCGGAGGGGCAGTACTGAGGGAGCGCTGCACTGTCGGAGGGGCAGTGCTGAGGGAGCGCTGCACTGTCGGAAGGGCAGTGCTGAATGAGCGCGGCACTGTCGGAGGCTCAGTACTGAGGGAGGGCTGCACTGTCCGAGGGGGAGTACTGAGGGAGCACGGCACTGTCAGAGGGGCAGTACTGAGGGAGAACTGCACTCTCGGAGGGTCAGTACTGAGGGAGCGCTGCACTGTCTGAGGGTCAGTACTGAGGGAGCACGGCACTGTCTGAGGGTCAGTACTGAGGGAGCACGGCACTGTCAGAGGGGCAGTACTGAGGGAGCACGGCACTGTCAGAGGGGCAGTACTGAGAGAGTGCTGCACTGTCGGAGGGTCAGTACTGAGGGAGCGCAGCACTTTCAGAGGGGCAGTACTGAGGGAGGGCTACACTGTCTGAGGGGCAGTACTGAGGGAGCACGTCACTGTCAGAGGGGCAGTACTGAGGGAGAGCGGCACTGTCGGGGGGCAGTACTGAGGGAGCGCTGCACTGTCAGAGGGGCAGTACTGAGGGAGCGCTGCACTGTCGGAGGGTCAGTACTGAGGTAGCGCGGCACTGTCGGAGGGGCAGTACTGAGGGAGAGCGGCAGTGTCGGAGGGGCAGTACTGAGGGAGCGCTGCACTGTCGGAGGGGCAGTGCTGAGGGAGCGCTGCACTGTCGGAAGGGCAGTGCTGAATGAGCGCGGCACTGTCGGAGGCTCAGTACTGAGGGAGGGCTGCACTGTCGGAGGGGGAGTACTGAGGGAGCACGGCACTGTCAGAGGGGCAGTACTGAGGGAGAACTGCACTCTCGGAGGGTCAGTACTGAGGGAGCGCTGCAATGTCTGAGGGTCAGTACTGAGGGAGCACGGCACTGTCAGAGGGGCAGTACTGATGGAGCACGGCACTGTCTGAGGGTCAGTACTGAGGGAGCGCGGCACTGTCAGAGGGGCAGTACTGAGGGAGCACGGCACTGTCAGAGGGGCAGTACTGAGAGAGCGCTGCACTGTTGGAGGGTCAGTACTGAGGTAGCGCAGCACTTTCAGAGGGGCAGTACTGAGGGAGGGCTACACTGTCTGAGGGGCAGTACTGAGGGAGCACGTCACTGTCAGAGGGGCAGTACTGAGGGAGAGCGGCACTGTCGAGGGGCAGTACTGAGGGAGCGCTGCACTGTCAGAGGGGCAGTACTGAGGGACCGCGGCACTGTCGGAGGGTCAGTACTGAGGGAGGGCTGCACTGTCGGAGGGGCAGTACTGAGGGAGCACGGCACTGTCAGAGGGGCAGTACTGAGGGAGAACTGCACTGTCGGAGGGTCAGTACTGAGGGAGGGCTGCACTGTCGGAGGGTCAGTACTGAGGGAGCGCAGCACTGTCGGAGTGTCAGTACTGAGGTAGCGCGGCACTGTCGGAGGGGCAGTACTGAGGGAGAGCTGGTAGTGTCGGAGGGGCAGTACTGAGGGAGCGCTCCACTGTCGGAGGGGCAGTACTGAGGGAGCGCTGCACTGTCGGAAGGGCAGTACTGAATGAGCGCGGCACTGTCGGAGGCTCAGTACTGAGGGAGGGCTGCACTGTCGGAGGGGCAGTACTGAGGGAGCACGGCACTGTCAGAGGGGCAGTACTGAGGGAGAACTGCACTGTCGGAGGGTCAGTTCTGAGGGAGTGCTGGACTGTCGGAGGGCCAGTACTGAGGGAGCGCTGCACTGTCTGAGGGTCAGTACTGAGGGAGCGCTGCACTGTCTGAGGGTCAGTACTGAGGCAGCACGGCACTGTCGTGGGGGTCAGTACTGAGGGAGGGCTGCACTGTCGGAGGGGCAGTACTGAGGGAGCGCTGCACTGTTGGACGTTCAGTACTGAGGGAGGGCTGCACTGTCAGAGGGTCAGTACTGAGGGAGGGCTGCACTGTCGGAGGGTCAGTACTGAGGGAGCGCAGCACTGTCGGAGTGTCAGTACTGAGGGAGCACGGCACTGTCGGAGGGTCAGTACTGAGGGAGCACGGCACTGTCTGAGGGTCAGTACTGAGGGAGGGCTGCACTGTCGGAGGGGCAGTACTGAGGGAGCGCTGCACTGTCTGAGGGTCAGTACTGAGGGAGCACGGCACTGTCTGAGGGTCAGTACTGAGGGAGCTCAGCACTGTCGGAGGGGCAGTACTGAGGGAGCACGGTACTGTCAGAGGGTCAGTACTGAGGGAGCGCTGCACTGTCGGAGTGTTAGTACTGAGGGAGTGTGGCACTGTCAGAGGGGAAGTACTGAGGGAGCACGGCACTGTCAGAGGGGCAGTACTGAGGGAGCGCTGCACTGTCGGAGGGTCAGTACTGGGGAACGCAGCACTTTCAGAGGGGCAGTACTGAGGGAGGGCTGCACTGTCGGAGGGGCAGTACTGAGGGAGCACGGCACTGTCAGAGGGGCAGTACTGAGGGAGCACTACACTGTCGGAGGGTCAGTACTGAGGGAGCACGGCACTGTCGGAGGGTCAATACTGAGTGAGCACGGCACTGTCTGACGGTCAGTACTGAGGGAGGGCTGCACTGTCGGAGGTCCAGTACTGAGGGAGCGCTGCACTGTCAGAGGGGCAGTACTGAGGGGGCGCAGCACTGTCTGAGGGTTAGTACTGAGGGAGGGCTTCACTGTCGGAGGGGCAGTACTGAGGGTGCACGGCACTGTCGGAGGGGCAGTACTGAGGGAGCACGGCACTGTCGGAGGGGCAGCACTGAGGGAGCACGGCATTGTCGGAGGGTCAGTTACTGAGGGAGTGCTGCACTGTCGGAGGGTCAGTGCAGAGTGAGCATGGCACTGTCAGAGGGTCAGTACTGAGGGAGCGCTGCACTGTCGGAAGGTCATTACTGAGGGAGGGCTGCACTGTCGGAGGGGCAGTACTGAGGGAGCACGGCACTGTCAGTGGGGCAGTACTGAGGGAGCGCGGCCCTGTCGCAGGGGCAGTACTGAGGGACCGCGGCACTGTCACAGGGGCAGTACTGAGGGAGCGCTGCACTGTCGGAGCGGCAGTACTGAGGGAGCGCTGCACTGTCGGAGGGTCAGTACTGAGGGAGGGCTGCACTGTCGGAGGGTCAGTACTGAGGGAGCGCTGCACTGTCTGAGGGCCAGTACTGAGGGATCACGGCACTGTGTGAGGGTCAGTACTGAGGGAGCACGGCACTGTTGGAGGGTCAGTACTGAGGGAGCGCTGGCACTGTCGGAGGGGCAGTACTGAGGGAGTACGGCACTGTCTGAGGGTCAGTACTGAGGAAGCGCGGCACTGTCGGAGGGGCAGTACTGAGGGAGCACGGCACTGTTGGAGGGGCAGTACTGAGGGAGCACGGCACTGTCAGAGGGGCAGCACTGAGGGAGCACGGCACTGTCAGAGGGGCAGTACTGAGGGAGCGCTGCCCTGTCGGAGGGTCAGTACTGAGGTAGCGCGGCACTGTCGGAGGGGCAGTACTGAGGGAGAGCGGCAGTGTCGGAGGGGCAGTACTGAGGGAGCGCTGCACTGTCGGAGGGGCAGTGCTGAGGGAGCGCTGCACTGTCGGAAGGGCAGTGCTGAATGAGCGCGGCACTGTCGGAGGCTCAGTACTGAGGGAGGGCTGCACTGTCCGAGGGGGAGTACTGAGGGAGCACGGCACTGTCAGAGGGGCAGTACTGAGGGAGAACTGCACTCTCGGAGGGTCAGTACTGAGGGAGCGCTGCACTGTCTGAGGGTCAGTACTGAGGGAGCACGGCACTGTCTGAGGGTCAGTACTGAGGGAGCACGGCACTGTCAGAGGGGCAGTACTGAGGGAGCACGGCACTGTCAGAGGGGCAGTACTGAGAGAGTGCTGCACTGTCGGAGGGTCAGTACTGAGGGAGCGCAGCACTTTCAGAGGGGCAGTACTGAGGGAGGGCTACACTGTCTGAGGGGCAGTACTGAGGGAGCACGTCACTGTCAGAGGGGCAGTACTGAGGGAGAGCGGCACTGTCGGGGGGCAGTACTGAGGGAGCGCTGCACTGTCAGAGGGGCAGTACTGAGGGAGCGCTGCACTGTCGGAGGGTCAGTACTGAGGTAGCGCGGCACTGTCGGAGGGGCAGTACTGAGGGAGAGCGGCAGTGTCGGAGGGGCAGTACTGAGGGAGCGCTGCACTGTCGGAGGGGCAGTGCTGAGGGAGCGCTGCACTGTCGGAAGGGCAGTGCTGAATGAGCGCGGCACTGTCGGAGGCTCAGTACTGAGGGAGGGCTGCACTGTCGGAGGGGGAGTACTGAGGGAGCACGGCACTGTCAGAGGGGCAGTACTGAGGGAGAACTGCACTCTCGGAGGGTCAGTACTGAGGGAGCGCTGCAATGTCTGAGGGTCAGTACTGAGGGAGCACGGCACTGTCAGAGGGGCAGTACTGATGGAGCACGGCACTGTCTGAGGGTCAGTACTGAGGGAGCGCGGCACTGTCAGAGGGGCAGTACTGAGGGAGCACGGCACTGTCAGAGGGGCAGTACTGAGAGAGCGCTGCACTGTTGGAGGGTCAGTACTGAGGTAGCGCAGCACTTTCAGAGGGGCAGTACTGAGGGAGGGCTACACTGTCTGAGGGGCAGTACTGAGGGAGCACGTCACTGTCAGAGGGGCAGTACTGAGGGAGAGCGGCACTGTCGAGGGGCAGTACTGAGGGAGCGCTGCACTGTCAGAGGGGCAGTACTGAGGGACCGCGGCACTGTCGGAGGGTCAGTACTGAGGGAGGGCTGCACTGTCGGAGGGGCAGTACTGAGGGAGCACGGCACTGTCAGAGGGGCAGTACTGAGGGAGAACTGCACTGTCGGAGGGTCAGTACTGAGGGAGGGCTGCACTGTCGGAGGGTCAGTACTGAGGGAGCGCAGCACTGTCGGAGTGTCAGTACTGAGGTAGCGCGGCACTGTCGGAGGGGCAGTACTGAGGGAGAGCGGTAGTGTCGGAGGGGCAGTACTGAGGGAGCGCTCCACTGTCGGAGGGGCAGTACTGAGGGAGCGCGTGCACTGTCGGAAGGGCAGTACTGAATGAGCGCGGCACTGTCGGAGGCTCAGTACTGAGGGAGGGCTGCACTGTCGGAGGGGCAGTACTGAGGGAGCACGGCACTGTCAGAGGGGCAGTACTGAGGGAGAACTGCACTGTCGGAGGGGTCAGTTCTGAGGGAGTGCTGGACTGTCGGAGGGCCAGTACTGAAGGGAGCGCTGCAACTGTCTGAGGGTCAGTACTGAGGGAGCGCTGCACTGTCTGAGGGTCAGTACTGAGGCAGCACGGCACTGTCGGGGGGTCAGTACTGAGGGAGGGCTGCACTGTCGGAGGGGCAGTACTGAGGGAGCGCTGCACTGTTGGACGTTCAGTACTGAGGGAGGGCTGCACTGTCAGAGGGTCAGTACTGAGGGAGGCTGCACTGTCGGAGGGTCAGTACTGAGGGAGCGCAGCACTGTCGGAGTGTCAGTACTGAGGGAGCACGGCACTGTCGGAGGTCAGTACTGAGGGAGCACGGCACTGTCTGAGGGTCAGTACTGAGGGAGGGCTGCACTGTCGGAGGGGCAGTACTGAGGGAGCGCTGCACTGTCTGAGGGTCAGTACTGAG